>NW_018020676.1:133168-176266 GCF_002006095.1 Pseudomyrmex gracilis | reverse complement strand
TGTGTGTGTGTGTGTGTGTGTGTGTGTGTGTGTGTGTGTGTGTGTGTGTGTGTGTGTGTGTGTGTGTGTGTAAAATTCTGTTATATATATACATACATATATATGTATATATTATTCTGCAGGAATGCTCTTACAATTGAATTATCGTGTATAATTATCGTGTATAAATGATCGAGCACGGCGCTCGAGAGTCTCTTCTAGAAGGAGAGACGCACGTAGAGAAACATATGCATTCTTCATTTTACTCGCGGAGAGTCGCGCGCCGCAACAATCATGATTGAATTAATAAAGCCGCTGCGTTTCCCGTGCAGAATAAACTGAATTTCTGGATTTTGTTTCATCTCGTCTCACTTCGCAAAGTAGAATGATTGACCCGAGAACTACGGCGGGAATATTAATCAGAGATGATACATTTCGCAGTTATATTCGTGGCACAGCTACGTTTTTTGTCAGTTCCTCTTTCTTTTCCCCTCTCTGCGTAATACAAAAGAGAGACTACCTATATATATCCTCCTCCTCCTCCTATATAAAAAATCCATGTGTACCGCGAAGTGCGCGTTTTGATATCGAATGTATCGGATCTATTGTTGCCTCTTTTCCGCGTTGCCGATTGGTTGGTTGATTAATCGAGATTGAGTCGAAT
This sequence comes from Pseudomyrmex gracilis, assembly GCF_002006095.1. NCBI lineage: Eukaryota > Metazoa > Arthropoda > Insecta > Hymenoptera > Formicidae > Pseudomyrmex > Pseudomyrmex gracilis. The sequence continues at coordinate 175,623 of NW_018020676.1, read as the reverse complement.
CGAATCGGCAAGATCGAGAGAGTAAATAATAAAAAGCGATTTTGAGACAGTTCGTTGTATATGTAGAGAAAATTAAAAACGTAACTAAAGTCACGTGACAGGAAAGAGTAGAAAAACAACACGTGAAAATAACGTGACTGTAATTTATATTATATATAACATTAAATAATGCATATTATACATATAATTTATTATATATTTATAATATTATACTTTACATTATATTATATGTATTATATACATACTACAGAGTAATGTCACTGACCTCCGCCGCGCGACTTTGGCGGGGTCACTGACCTCGGCCGCGCGGCCTTGGCGGGGTCATTGACCTCGGCCGCGTGGCCTTGGCGGGGCACTGACCTCGGCCGCGCGGCCTTGGTGAGGGGGGTCACTGACCGCGGCGGGGTCAATGACCTCGGTCGCGCGACTGCGGTGGAGTCATTGACCTCGGCCGCGCGACCGCGGCGGTGTTACTGACTTCGGTCACGTGATTACGGTATATATATATATATATATATATATATATATACATTTACATATATACATATATGCGTATGTGTGTGTATTATATATAGATATAGAATATTACATATAATATATATAATATTCTCTTTTTTACCCTTTTCCCTGTCACGTGTTGTTTTTCTCTCTCTCACTATTTTTTGAGTTTGATTTTCATGCGTTATTTCTGACATTTCTCATATGTGTATTATATGATTTATAAGACATATATACTATCTGTCATCGCGGTGACAGGTTGTGTTCACTGACAACACGTTAAATAAAAATAACAATAGCGTGCGCGTAGCGCGCTCCTGTGTTGTACTAGTCCTACCAAAAAAGCGTGTGCAAATAATCAGAATTGATTCTATCAATCTTGATTGTTACCTCTTTTCCGCGACGTTGTTTGGACGTCTCGGTGACGTTTCTCGGATAATGTGTTTCTCGATTCATGTCATACTGTCGTACGTGTACTAGCTGTTATCGCGGTGACATGTTGTGTCTACTGACGGAATATGTTAAAATAAAAATAATAGCGTGCGCGTAGCGCGCGTCTGTGATGCGCTAGTAATTATTGAAATTATTATCCAAAAATAATTAGAAATCTCACGCGTAATAAAAAAAAAAAAAAAATAGATATCTCGTATACGTCTTGCGCTAAATTAGAAGCGACGAAATAGAGAAACAGCTTTAAATAACGTCACTGCACGTATAAATAGCATAGAAAATTACGAAAGTCACGGATCCCAGGTGACCCCGGATGATCTCCTTTATCACCGACGACCACCGACGTGTTTCGTTTTGAGGTGGGTACGCGGAACCCCCACTCCGCCGTACGTCTCGGGGTTTCAGCAGGCCCCAGCGTGGCGAATCGCTGTCGTATCTTGAGATTTTCGGGATAGGTGCGCGCGCGCGCACGCACATCGCGCGATCCGAGTATACAAAAAAAAAAAAAAAAAAAAATCGTGCAAGGTCCTGGAAAAAAAGCAAAGCGTTCTTTTTTTGCGTGTGTAGGTGGACTTTTATGGCGGTTGATTATCTGATTTATAATCTCAATTCGCGGAGCCCTGTCCGAGAGCTCCAATATAAGAGGCCGAGGATTCTGATCGAGTTCAAAAATGATCCTCCCGTTGCCGAGACGAAAATGTGCGGATATTTTTTTTTTTTTTTTTAATTTTAATTTAACAGTAGTACCGATGTTCCCCTGAATCGACAAAGAATCAAATTTCGACTATAGTTTTTATGGTCATGTTGTGATGCGCGGCGTATATCTGTGCGACTCGCGAACGCGTATACATGTAATAATAACTCAATGGCAATCAGAGTTTAATGAAGAATAAGAAAATTATGCCCAGGAGCTGTTTTAAAAACTTTGCAAAAACTAGATACCCATCTTATACGCCCCCGGTCATTAAGTCTCTGAAGTTTGAGGATTTATCTCCGCTGTATCTCTCTTGCCGCTGTGTGCCGCGCGGCTTTTCGGTTAATCAGAGATCGCGAATTTTATGATCGTTGATGCGATCGTTAAACGCGATCGCACCACACCGGCATACGCGCCGAGGAAGACGACCGCCGACTTGCGGCAGTCAAGACGACGTCGGAGATTCATCAGACGCCGCTATACCGCCCGAGGATATAGTCTTTTTTATTTTTTATTGTTTTCGGTATCTAGATCGATTCTTTGTGATTACACTGTTGTTCCATGGAAACAAACCCCCACACAAGGAAAAAAACTGAGGAATTAGAAAAATCTTTTTTTTTTTTTTTTTTTTTTCTAAAAGGATTTCGCGTGAGAAATTTCGACTTGAAGACACCGCGTCATTGGCGTAAAGTCACTATACATCTCACGTGTCAGTTCGAGGAGGTGACACACGAAGCCACGAAGTTGACGAATGTGCCAAGATCGGTCGGGAATGACTCGACGGATTGTTCGCTAGCATTCCCAGCGGTGGTCCCGGTGTGCGCCTGCACGCAGCCTGGATTGATGGATCTTGACCTCTCAAAGAAGTGTTTCGGTACGCCTTTCGGGTTATGATAGATTTGTGCGCGCAACCTAATACGGTCTTGGGAATCGCGGGTGAATACCGATCGCGACCCGTCAATTCATCGCGCGTCGCTCTCTCTGGAAACTCGTGCTTATTAAAAAAAAAAAAAAAAAGGCAAAGATTTTTAAGTTTGAACATTTTCGTTTGTATCGCGTCTCGCTTTTTTTTCCCCATCAAACTTCGCACGAGATGCACGACATATAAAGATGTGATGTCGTGTGATCGCGACACCACAAGTAATACCGTTTACAGTTAATTTGCCGTGCCGTGCGGCGTGGCGTGCTATCTCCTGTATATTCGTTGGTGGTCCAACGTATCAAAGATCTCAATCATTTATTTGTGTCGGTGGATACACTCAGCGTTCGCGTCTATCTGTCGTTTCGTGCATTGTACACGGATTTTACCTCTCTCATGCCGCGCGCGCGCGCGCGGAGACGCGCGTCACGACGTTACAAGTCGATTTTATATTGCATATACGTCGTCCCATTACATAATAACCTCCGCTGCCATCCGCCGGGAAAGAGAAAGAGAGAGCCGATACTCTACGTATACGATTATCGGTATTCGATCGATAGACGTCTACACCGACAACCGTCGCCGTAAAGTTCGCCGCGTAATCGATCTTCGTACGGAAGATCCCTTTGGTCTCGCCGCCATTCATCCCTACCCCCTCGAACGAATGCGGCGAACCCCGTATTTCCGCTCGTAACGTCCGGTTACACGACACGGATATATGTCAAAAGAAAAACAAATCTTCGTGTGTGACGTGTCACAGGCTCGAAAGTGTATTTTTTTTAATTTTTTTTTTTTTTTTTATACGAACATTTATCATACGTGTGTAACGCTAAAATTTTCTAATAGATCTACACTCTCGAGCGAGAATTTAACGAGAGTCCTCTCTCTTTTCCGCGTCCGAACAGAACGCGCATATCGCGCAATAACGAAATCCCCATTCCACAGTCCACCCTAAAGTTTAGCGATCTCTAATGAACTGCCCGTTAGTTAGCTCAGTTCTCTTTCCGTCTCTCTCTCTTTCTGTCTCTCTCTTTTCGTCTCTCTCTCTCTTTCTCTCTATTTCACTCTCTTTCTCATCCCATGTATGTATGTACGTTGCGTGTGGCCGTACTGAGCGACAGATATATAATGTGTACCTACCATGTATACACCAACCCATTCTCAGCAGATATGGCGAGAGAGAGAGAGAGAGAGAGAGAGAGAGAGAGAGAGCTTTGAAATGCGGAACGCGCGATACGTACATGTAGACACAAATAAATCCTGTTAGCTAGTACGCCGGCACGAGTGCTGCAAAGCCGAATTTTCGTTGCTCGGCTCACATCTGTGAATATTTGCCTGTGGGTAGCACATTACACCGACCCGCTGGTGCAACCCGCGCTTGTAACTACTGACAACCCCCTGGCTCTCTCTCTGACTCTCTCTCTCTCTCTCTCTCTCTCTCTCTCTCTTTCTCTCCCTCAACTCCGCTTTAACCCGAAGTACACGACGAGCTAAATCCGTCGCGTACACACACGCGATTCGAATTCGCACACGTTGCCGTTTCTTCCCGCCCGCTTTAGGAGACACTGAAAATTTACATCTTTTTACGGGATTACAATTGGGGGAAGGGAAAACGCGATCGGATTAAGTACGACGCTTACAACTGTAATAACAGATTCCTGAATCGACTGAGCGCTTTATGACTGGTATTAGGTGCGCAGTTTTATTCGCGGTGCCTTTATACAGAGTGTTTGAAAAATTTTGACAAAGCCGAAGTGTCAAGGTAGATCGAGTTTGAACCGAAAAGTATCATTTTGCAAAATTCGCAATAATTATTAAATTATTAATTAATGTGAACCAATGAGCGCGTGAGAAGCGATGGTGCACACTCTGTAGGAGGGCTGTGTGATTTTCAGTTGTAAAGAAAAATGACTTACCTCATGCAATGTCTTAGCGAAAAAAAGACGGAGCAAACAAGCGAGCGGTGTATGACACAGCTTTTTGCGATCTGTTGATTTTCACGGCGATACAACTGAAAATCACACACCTGTAGAGACCATCGCTTCCCACGCAGTCATTAGCTTACGTTAATTAATAACTCCATAAATATTGCAAATTTTGCAAAATAGTAAATGACTTTCAAATTGACTCAATCTTCAAAATTTGTCAGACACTCTGTTTATATATATATATTCGAGTGTCTTGTCTATTTTAAAACTAAATATTTTCCGCCCCGTTGCGGTTGTTTGCAAGTGTGGATCTCTAGGTGTTCAAAACGCCATACGTCTTGGTGAAGCAAACGACATAATTTCATAAACCAGTCGTGAGTACAATAGCGTTCGAAAAGTAACATTTGAGGTTTTTCGCTTTTCAATTAAAAAAAAAATCTTTCTGAAGTCGCGGGAATGATTTGTTCTGTTTTGGGTGAAGGTGTTGTAATTTACAACATGCAAAAAATAATATCAGAAGTTTCGGAGTGAAAATTTTTATTTGCTGAATCGAGAACGTCTCGGCTAATCAACAAAGTTTGAAGATGAAGAACTCGAATAGTTTTTTAAATGAAAACTCTGTTCAACTTGAACACTGAGTTTGCACTGCAGCCATCAACGTATATCTTTGCGTTTTTATCAGTGGGGGAAAAAGAGCAGATAAATATTGCATAAGCGAAGATACGATAGCTTTGGTGATAGGATTTGACAAAAAAAAAAAAAAATTTTCGGCGCGATACGCATATCTTTGCTGATAGGATTTAAAAGAAAACATTTTTTCTACAAAATTATTACATAGATAATGAGAAATGAGTGTTGTACAAACTATATGTTAATAAACATTAACACTGTGAAGCTCAGTATTCGTGCGAAGAAGCTTTTTACTGCGTATTATATGAAGAGTATAAATAAAGATGTGGTATATTATATGACTTGCTGACCCCAGCACATCCTGATCGGACTAATTACTACGGCACCAATAGCAAATTATCCGTTTGTGCGATGCATTAGAGCAAAAAGGAATCAGGTATACTGACCACGGATCGAGGCAAGTTATTTTGTAAACAACTTTTATAGTCGCATGACGCAAAGAGGACGAAGGACTCCATTTATAAATTGGGTTTGAAACTTCTTTTTTTGTATATTTTTTATCAACTTTATCTAATCTTTTTAAATTATTCATTTGTTCCGAATTGTTGCGACATTACCTGGCTAAGACATTTCGAGATAGCGAAAGAAAAATTATCAACGATTTCACTCAAAATAGTATCTTTCACAAGAGGATTCGTTTCAGCTGTCCGATAGATCGAGTAGCGTTTGAATTTTGTAAAAAAAAAGGCACCGAATCAAATTGAAAGAGCATCTACCTACTTTCCTCTCAATTCCCTACTGTGTCTGTTGATTTTTCTTTCTTATCATCGATTATGTTCTTGTACAAGTTGACACGTCGCCGAAGACGACGCTTCAAGCGGGACAGTGGAAATCGCTTGTCGAAGACTCGCTGCAGTTAATCAGTAGATATAATGCACACGCGAGTTCTTTGATAGTCAGTCGCTTCGCTCGATTTCGCATTTTTTCCGTGTCGGATCCTGTTTTCTCTTAATTATGTAGGCACATACTGTGACTCGCGCGCCGTCCCGTGACCTTTTGTTCGCACACGTAATTAACACACATACGTCGACGGTACGATAAAAGAAAATATTATAAGGGTTCTTTGTACGGGCGCATTATCGTGTTTCACATATAAATTATGTATGTGTGTACATACGCGCGCGACAGATCGCAAATTTATATAATGAATCATTGAGCGCTTCGAAAGGATGATATTATCTTGCAAATTTTAAGTATCCAGAATTGCCTGATGATTGTCCGAGAGAGAAATAACGAATTCTCTTGCAATTTAATTTAATTTTGCATCTTTGTTCGAACGTTGGTCGAACAATGGCGGAGTGCGTGAAGCGCAAAAATGATGGGGGACGAGATTGCTAAAATTTCGCGAGAAGGGAAACTCCGCGAGTCGCTGAAAACAAGGGAGAAAGAAAAGCGGGCGAAGGGGTTGCCGAGAGGCGGGAACCCTCTTTTAATTTTCTTTTAGCCGCCGCGTGAGCAGCTAATTTGCGGTTACGAACTCGGTTTGACAGGAAGGAAGCGAGGGATGGAAGGAAGCGATTGAGGAGCGAAGGGATCGCGAAGAGATGTAAAAGAAGAAATAAATTTCTCTCCTTGTGATTTGCATGCAACGAATTTCCAATTCGATATCGGACCGTTCTTTGATGCTTTGCAAAGCCGATCGCGGCTTGATTAACGCGCGATTGCACGTATTTTCTCCGATCGTAATTTTTTTCCTCTTTCGTATCGCGTCGACGCGGTCTGTCTCGCTATTATTGCTGTCTCGGATGCGAACGAGGTGATAAGATTGATATGTCCGCGTTACTATAATTTACAATAATTTTAGGTTTTAAAAGTCTGTGTGACTTTTTCCTGTCAAAGATTATGTTGATTTTTCGTCGCTTCGTCGTCGCTTCATGAATACACATCGGGCAAAGTTCGGCGCGCGTTTGCAAAGGCGTACTATTTTTCGCCGGCACAAAGCGCGAGGGAACAAGGACACTCGCGTGGGTACGCGCAGGATATGCGTAGGTGCGTGAAGGTCGGTAACAGGATTACGAAGGGTGGCCGCGGGGGGAGAGAAGTTCGCATAGGGGCTGCAGACTCGACGGAGGGGTGCCGACAAGTGGACCGAATAATATTGCATGGTGAAAGGGAACCGTGTCTAAAAGGAGAATCGTGGTGGATCTGAAAAGCCCGAGGTCACTCGGTATCCGACTATAACACGATCGTCGATAGTTCATTTAACGTCGCGCGAATTTCACGTCGAATGCGAGCGAGTAGCGACAATTTTGCGAGACAGTTCGCAATAAATACGACGATCATGTAACATAAATAATCAATCGAGAAAAGTGGCTGATGTGTGTTAGAAGAAGAATCGATGGAGCACACAATCGAAAAGTGCGTCGCGATCGCGTTTTTCTACCGCGATCATTGAAACTGTATCCTTTCGGGAATTACAGGACTTGAGTTCTTTCCTCGCGTTAATCCGCCCGTAAGTCCTACGTACTCGTCGAATTGATCAATCGACTGCACTGCGGTCGAGGGTGCATATTCAGCGGATATATATATGAACAGACTGGTGAACCGATCAGACGGTAATATCTCTTCATGTATGTTCGCGCGCACAAGAAGAGCGCAAAAGAATTGTTATTTTACAATCTCTTATATATATACGCGACAGCATCGGAGAGATGGAGAGATAGAACAGAAAAAAAAAAAAAATATGTATTCTCACAACGCTATAGCGTTTTCTCGTAAGATAAAAGATATTCCGCTCGCGTGTAATACGCTCGGATTCGGGAGATGTTTGGAATCCGGGATTTGGAATTTTCGATATTCCGTCAGGATGAAAGAGAGACAACAGCGGGAGGAGAAACGAAACCCCTCGGGTTCGCGGGTTGATATTACGTGCTGCGCTTGTGTATTCGCGAGCATCGCAAAACTACTGTCGTAACACGGCGACGAGAAGGGAGAAAGGCACAGAAGAATGAAATGATCGAGTTATGCCTGATTGCCGCTTGTTGTTCCAGCCCGATAAACCGGACCCGGGCCGAATTCATCCCCGCGCGGCGCGTTTCCCCAATTTCGCCGAATTCAGCCTACATCGCCCTTCGTCGATAATCGTCTCTCGAAGGAGATCCTCGCTCCTTCAAGGATGTACGATAAATGCGCGCGATCGACGCGATGCAGCCGGGAAACAATTTCCTTTAACTCGTACCAATCGCGCGAGTTCCGATAGGACGCGAATTTTTTTCCGAACTTAGAAAGCTTAATTTTAACAACGACGATTGTTGATCGCGCGCCGCTCGAAATCGCTCAAATTTAATCTGTTCTCTTTGAAGAAACGTTGCCATTACATATACAATGCTCCAAATTTCTCAATATATTTACATAATTGGCATCGATATGTCGCGGCGCGCCACTTGTTGTGGCACGCGTGTCGTCTCTCTTTCTCAAATCCCTTGGGAATATTTTTGAGCCATCGACCAGAAGCTCACGGTTGTCAACGACGGTTAATTCAGCGTGTAACCGTACGCGGGATCGAGTTAACGTTAAGATCAAATTGGATTTGGCGCCGGCGCTGGCCCAGCTAAAACTTAGTCATCCGGCAGGACCCTCTTAATCCGTTTACGCTCCTTCGTTTCTGGATCCTGTCGTCTACTGCGTCTCCGCGGCTACGTTGACAGAGAAATAAAGAGAACGGAAACGGGGAGAAAGAGGTAAAAAGAAAAAAGATCGCTTCATTGAGACGGAGGAGAGGAATACATAGCGTCTGTACGGATATCGATTCAATAGAACGCCCGAATTAAATACGGGTGAGAGAAAAAGAGAAAGAGAGAGAGAGAGAGAGAGAGAAAGACACAGAAAAAGACAGAAAAAGAGAAAGAGAAGTAATATCCGTTTTTCGAAAAGTGCCGACGCCGGTGAAATTCGCCGCGCGTCAAACGCGAAAGAACGGACTTCTCGTCAGCATTGCTCTAAGAGCGAAAGAACTCTTTTGCGTGTTAATTTAATCTGTTTAAAATGTTTTCCGCAGAATAATTAAAGCTACAATAAAGTTAAAACTTACTTTTTAATTGTATAGATATTTTTATATTCTAACACAGATATATATAATTGCCGCATTGAGATAACACGAGTAGTTAGTGCGACAACTTTTTATTCACGGCATTTCGGAAATCGACATTTTTCTCTTCTTCGAAGAAAATACTTGGGCAATCTTATTGGCAACGGGATCTCGCCGAGGCCACTTATCCATAAAATTTCCGGAAGATTCGCGACGATTCGCGGGGCGTTGCGGAGGCGGCATGGAACGGACACGCCCAGCGTCGCGACGCTTTTATCGATCAACAAGAGCACGGCCGATGTGTACGCCAACGGCCATTTTACTTTTCCGTCGACTGATACGAGACTTGCTACCGCGAAAAGCGGAGTAGCTCGCGCGATGTCGCACACGATTTTCTTTCTCATAACGCATAATATCTGTGTCAACGTTGACTTTGTTATTTCACACACGCGAAAACAACACGCGTGCGGAAAAAAAAACTCGGCAACATTTCGATCCGCGCAAACGTACTGACACAGTCCGCGAACGTTCAGAGATTGCGTTAACTTCTGTGTGTCTTGATTCGCGAGCTCGTCATTCGAATTAATGAATTTAAACGCCCCGATCGTCGATACGCAAACACGGTCTTTTTATATGCAAGCAAGGAGCGGTCATTATCGTATTAGACCCTTAAGTGAGTATAGGCCAGTGAGGAGAAATTATTGATTCCCGCGTATCTCTCCGTGTGTGTACAGAGCGTTATCATATTTATGGTCGGTGCTGGGAGCGCGCGACACGAAAACCGCATTCATTGGCGCGCATATTTTTAAATACTAATTCGATATGTGTTCTCCCTCGCTTGATCCTGCTCGTTTCTGTGCGTAAAGCTCTTCTTTCGTTCAAGATACGCGGATTACCGACTCGTACGCGCGCTCGCCTTATCCGGCAAACGACACGAGAACGGCTTGGCACGGGAGGCCATCCAGATCAAAGTAATCGCCCCGAATCTCGATCCATGCAAATGACTCAATAAGAAGCCCTTGAGAACCCTTTTTTTTTTGCTGTCTTATTTTGCCGCGTCTCGAAAAAATGTGTACAAAATTTTTATTCTCTCCTTTACAACCGACGGTCTCTTCTTCTTTCCCTTTCCTTCCCTTCGGTTTGCATCGTTGACGCTTTTGACTTCGCCCCGCGAAAGGAGGATTCTCTGCGGCATCTCTCGTGATACACTTTCGCGGTTGCGAGCAACAATACGACGAGAGATCTCGTCGACGCAGAGACGAAAGTGGACGACGACTCGTCGCGATGCGACGGGCTGTATGTTCGCTGATTCGTAAGGAATAATCGGATTACCGCTCGCTACCACCGCACGCGGCAATTCATTGTGCGTGCACGGTGACTCGAGAGGGATGAAATCCAGAGCTAGAGCTCCAGCTCGTGTACCGGCGCGTTTTCTCGGCGCGACGACGAGAGCCCCCTTTTTTTCGAGCGAGACGCGCTCGAATCGGGCGGGGAGTGCTCCAAATGAATCTGATTCTGAGCTTCGAACACGCCGCGACACGTGGCCTTTTGCGTCATTGCATAATGTAATATCGGTCTTGCACGCTCCCGCGTAGTTCCGCGATCTCCGTCGAGGCACTGTCGTCAGTGATTTCGTCTCTCGATCCCACACGCGGGCACGTCGATTGTGATCGCACCGATGTTCGTTCGCGTGAACGCGAACGGACGCGTTTTCGAACGTGTCTTGAAGCGAACTTCTATTTCTATCTCTCTACGCGTTTAACGTTTTTTTTACGCAAATTTTCAAATTTTCCGTCACGTCAAAATTTCACGCGTTTCCATTTATATCGCGAACGATCACGCGAGAGCTCATTTTTTCGCGGTGCGTGTCCGTAGCATGACTCGATTTTCAGAGCCAACGGTTCCACGATGGCAACTGACAATCGACAATCGACGAAAGACGATCTTATCGGCGTCGCATCTCTCGTGTCGCTAATTATCGCGAATATTATCGGCGTACACAAGCGAGCCGCTTCGCGCCGCGCCGACTTCATCATTCGCGCTGAATCATTCCGGGGCGGCTTTATTAGGTTCCGATGCACGTGCGATGCCGAGGCGGAAGCCGTGCGCGCGTTCCCATCGCCGGAGGATTTCTGCTACCCGTAGGAAATATATCGTATCCATCGTGTACGTGTACATGGGCAAGAAGAAAGACAGATGTGCGCAAGGGTTAAACTGCACCGCGTCGATACGGGATATAAATGAAAGGAAGCGCAGAGAGACATTCTGCGATGTGTGTTTGACAATTAAACACGCTAAGCTTTAACTCTTTTTGTCTTGTACAATATGAGTGAAAAGAAAATAATAAAAAATATACAGTTGTTCAGAATCCGCGCAGAATTAGCGAAACTGATAGATCGGGATGTGTGAATGTCTCTAATCTCAGGAAGAGAAATGTTTGGAAAACAAACTCTAAAACAAAAAAAAGTCCGACTTAAAATGACCCATTCGTTATTATTTTTTCCGCGTTATCTTCCGTCCTAAGTAACTATTCGACGCGTAATATCGATCGTTAGTTGTCCGAAGGAGAAGAAACGATTAGTGTGAACCAAGCGTGTGTTGCTTCGTTGAATCGAAACCGTGGCATTCTCGCTCGATGACGAAACGATCTGGTGCTATTGCAGGTGAGCGGAACAGAAATAGTTTCGGCATGCGCTACCAAAACTCACTCGTTATTATGCCGCGACCCTTGTCATCGTCCTATAACTCGAATATTAATCAAGAGTGACGGCCTTCCACACTTGACCTCGGAATCGTGTCAGAAAAAAAATTCGAGTGTACAAAATAAAAGTGTCATCCTTTACCACTTGCGCGTTTGTCACGTTTATAAATTTTAGTTGGCCGCTGTAGCGCAAGACGCGCCTGGCGCATGAGAAAGCGCTATGGTTTTTCGATCAATTTTGCCGATAACATTCAGAAAAGAAACAGTTTCGCGAATTTTACGTCGTTCGGAGATCGATCTTCTTGCCACCTGTGCAATTATCGACGTGTTTTCTTCGGACAATATTTGATTCTGTTTGCTGAAATATGTTTCTCGACTCGCGCCAGCACGCACTTCACCTTTCATTTCGCGCTTGAATAAATATGTTGTATCTAGTGGTTTTCGCAATTTCTAACTCGCGATTGCACGCATGATATGCAAAAGCTGCTTGTAACATGCCTCACTGCTACTTTTGTAGCAATAATTAAATTAAATTTTTTATTTTATATCGAGCGCGAAAAAATGTCTTTTATTGTGTAAAAAAATTGGAGGATAGAAAACTCTCTCTCTCTCTTTTTCTCTCTCTTTCTCTCATAGAATATATTGCAAGAAAAAATAGAGAAGGAGAAAGAGAGAGAATGCGGGAGGTTTGCAGGGTGGAAGACTGGTTTTGGTAAGGTCGAGCACAGTTTTGACGATAACGAGCGGATTTGCAATCACGACTATATTGTGCAGGATCCTGCTGTTAGCTAACTTCAAGAGGGATGAAACACATAGGCACTCTGAGATCACAGAGCAGGAAGCTGAATGTAGGATGTGCGAACGGAGGATGAGAGAGAGTGTCGCGTCGGTTCTCTATTATCGCAGCGCGATCGTTCGCGCGTTTTCAGTAAGAAAACGTACAAACTAGCAAAATCACAAAAATTTATAAATTAATGTGTAAAATTTGTCTTTTTTTTTATCTCTTTTTTTTTAATAGTTTGATCGTGTGTTTGGATTAAAAAAAATGTTAAATTGTTTTCTTCGAAACAAGTCGGCCGCAAATTGATCACAAAGATTTTATTACGTCGTCGTGAGAGATTTAAAAGAAACGTTCGTGAAAACTGTTTGTCAGATCAAGGCCGGCCGTTTGTAATTTCTCCTTCAGTTGCCATCGACTGTGCAACTGTTTCGTGCGGTCTATGTAAAAGACGCGTAATAAAGTGCGCACGTCATTGAACACTCACTCATCGATCGAGTCAGTGAGCCGGATTTTTTTTTTATTTACGTTACAACATGCAGGCTGTTTGCACAGCAGGTGGTTAGCATTGCGACGTGACGCGCAGACTTTCTCAAACTTGTATATATCCCTTAGTAGAAACTCGGAAAACGACAATAGAGTTTACAGAGCCTTTCAGAGTTTTTGGATCTTATGACCATGTTTACCACACTAGCTAAACAGAGTCAGGTAAATTATTCGGACAAGTCTGCAGGTGATCATTCTAATGATAAATTGTACAAACCAGATATTCATTTTATAATAAAATTGAGGGTTTCATTAAAATGCAAAGAATCAATGAGGGCAAAAAAGGCAAAGAAGACAAATACCTTCCTATTGTCCTGTACAATACCAAGAACATCCGAAGATACTTGCCTTCGTTTTTTTTATCTTACAGCAGCTGATGTTTATTATTATAATCTATTTACAGCATATTTGCAGTCTGTTTGCAGTTAAACATCTTATATATATATATTGTCTTATTTTGTTGAGACTGAATCCTTTTCTTATTACTTTGTAAGGAAACGCGTTTTCTTTCTTCTCATATTATTTAATTGAGATTTAAAATCAATAAAGCGAAGTTTAGCCGGTCAATGAGAGTCAACGCTAAATGTTCGTCCATATACATGTATATATTCAGCGTTGACTCTCATTGATTGATTATTTAAACTTTGCGTTATTGATTTATTTTTTCCTTTCACATATTCTTTTTTTTTTTTGCAGTTTGTCATAGTCATCTTTATGAGTCACTTTTAATCAATAGACTTGGCTATCATTATGTATCCGAAATCACAGCGGCTTTACGCATCGATACTACTTTCTCAAATACTTGCGCAACTTCCGCCGCTGAGACCTGTTATTAATTATCCAATTTTTTCTTCGTTGCTTTAAAAGACGCGCGAACGATTGCCGTTATATTTTTCGATGACCGTCGTCGGCCAAAGGCTCTCGATCGCATCAATGGATTTTACTCGAATCGGCTCATGGACGTACCGCTGGTTCATGTTGTCGTATTCGATTTGTTTGATATCAACAAGCTGGAACCCTGCGGTTACGCCATAAGGTCGTAGGATCTTTGTTCATTTGACTTTGCCACTGGAATAATTCAACCGCTATTTTTCTCGCTTTATGTCGGGTAAGCGTTACTAATGCCTCGTTTTCGGAGAAGAAGCAAAGAAAAGGCCAACGCACATGCTGGTTAATTTATATCGATTTTTCGAAATATTGAAAAAGTAATACGCGACGTTTTTTCTGAATCGTATATTATTCACAGATAAAAAAAATGAAAGAATTTGTGATAAAAAAAAAAAACTATGTCTCTTACAAGATAATTAAAATTTTTTTTAATAGGTGTTTCACATAACTCGCGGATTTATCTGTATAAAATATAATTTATAATCGATAGAATGGGATTAACAATATCTTCGATAATATGATTTGAATACTCCAATAATGGTTTGTCAATCGGTTATTTTTCTAAGATAGTCGAATCTATTTTGAAGAGCAAAGTATTTCACGGGTCATGAATCGCATGGGCAATAAAACTTGTGGGGAAAGGATGGAATCGAAAACTCGCTTGACAGTTTTTCCGTGACGCGAGAGAAATTCATATTCATTTTGGGCGTGGATGCGAGAGAGTGCGTGTGTCTCATAAGCTTCGAATGCTGGGTCGTGAAACATACATCAGAAGACTGGACATATTTTGTATACGCCACGTGTGTGTGTGTGTGTGTGTGTGTGTGCGCCATGGTTGACGGTAAACATACATATAAAAAGATAGAAATAGTATAGACGAGAAGAAGGATATAACAGTGATAAAAGCCACCAGTCTATTCGAGAATGATTTACGGCTTGGACTTCGGCGAGCGTGAAAACACAAACAGGTGCGTTAGGCTTCTTCGAATAGTCATCTTTCTTTTACTATGATTAAAAAGGACCTATTTTTTTATATACATATGTACATATAATTATATATATGTATACATATATAACATATATATGTACATATAATTTAATTTTATATACATACACACTTACGCAAATAGTTTTTAATAATAATTATTAATATATATTAAATTTTTTATATTTTTTCACAATTATTAGCATATATATTATATATTTCTTATATTTCCTCTAACATTATTGCTAAATTTTAGCTAAAACTTGGTGCGAGAACACAAAATGTTTCTACGAAAAACAATTTGATTTGCTTAGATTTAATTTTATAAGAGAAGGGAGATATTTTCGTAACGCTACCTATAGTAAAATAAAATAAAAACTTGTGCGGAGGATACACACCGAGAGAGAGCGAGCGCTTTTTCCTCAATCGCGGAGAACGCTGATATTGGATGTGCCCGGACTTGTAAACGAAGTTTGCGCGAAGACTCGGGCTGCAGCAGGAGTTTGCGAATCACCGCTGAAATTCCATTCGACAGTTTGGCTGCCGACAATAAGGCACCCCAGTAGCGGCGCGATTCACCGTCTACCTCCTACGAGTATATATCCTGTCCAACTCATACACACACGTACGCTCTGTCACTGGGTGCGTGTGCACTACTCTGGCCGAGGAAGCTGTGGGCGGGTAGCATGGGCGGAGCTTGCTCGAGCTCTCACCCCAACCCGAGTCCCACGTACCGGCGATTCCTCCCTATCCTCTCCGTGCCATCTATTATCACCTACCTATCCTACCAACCCCCATCAGAACCGGCACATACGTAAGGTATAACGTGTGAGTTTACGTTGTCACCTATGATAGCTTCAATGTACTTCTACGCGTCAAATCTTAATGCTGATTCTTTTGAGACTGTCTTGCTCGTAACAGACATTGTCACATGGGAAGTCTCCAAGAAAAGTTACATCAATTTAAATACTTTCAAAAAAATTTCGTTCTACAATAATAATTTGGATGGAAGAAATGTCTCTCGGTGACTTTCTCTATTTATTCCAAAGACAAATCTTGAGCTACTACTAACCCTCATAAGCAATCAAACTACCACTAACGTGGGACTATGACACGTGCACGAGTGTGCGAGTGTACTGGTGTCTATCCCCACGCACGAGACATGCACAAGTCCCGTCCCTGCGTCCATTGAGACAGAAGTAGGGGGCAGAATCCAGTACGTCAGTTTCCTCTGAGCATCGGCTCGGGAAGGGTGTCGTTTGATTCTTTACGAATCGCGAGTTTCTGATTCGTAAATAAATAATTTTTAATTGAATTGAAACGTGTTCGATTAGAGCATCAATCGAGCAATTCGAATCGTGGTAAATTTGTAGAACAAGTTATAGTGGAGAAACGTTGGGAGTGCAATAGTAAAAGTAAGGAGAAATACGAAGAGAGACTATATACGGAGACAATATCTCCGACAATTCTTCGATTATCAAAATGAAAAAAAGAAGAAACCCGTAATCGAATCTGGATTAATTGCAACGATTAAATATGAAGGTAAATTGTTTTTAAATATTTGACACATATAAGTTTTTTGAAGAAAAGCGTATCATAAAAAATAAATTGCTATAATAAATAAATTAATATAAATTAATTAAAAACTATTAATTAATTAATTAATTAAACACTTTTAATTAGTTAATTAATTAATTAACCTATAAATTAATTAATTATTAAAAGAATTTAAATTTAATGCATCACATGCTAAACAAAAATATACAATGCACTAAATTTCTTACAGCTTTTAAATTAGATAAAAAATTAATTAGATATGTAGAAAAACTAATTTTTTTTTAGATATAAAAATTAGAGATAGAAAAACTTTAATTAAGAAGTTACAAAAGTATTATTTTTATAGTTTGAATTAATTATTATAGTTAAATCAGTGCCGGCACGATTTTACATGCAGAATTTTGACAAAATCGAAATTTTAACAAATGAGAAATCGACAAGAATGAACAAGTAGGCATGAACACTGCAAAATCGCGCGCCGTGACTCTCGTTTAAATTTAAAAGATTTCCAAATTTTGATGTAACATATATCTATTAGAGGGTGGGGCTAGTTGTCACACTGAGTTAAATAGCTTATTAAATACAGAGAGATATTTGTCCTTATAATATAGATATTGTTATTATCACAAGCTATAGTTACGTAATAAAACATGGAAACAGGAATTATTTATTTACTTACGAATCCTCTATGTAAAAGATATACGAAAACCAATCCGATATGGGAATATAGGGTAAGCTGGCGAAGTTGCGCGATCTTAATGCTAAATAACGTTTTTTTAAGATAAAGATATATAACATTTCTTTTTCTCAAAGCTAAGGAATGCGCGCTATAAAACGGCTAATAATATTACATAATATATAATATATAATATATAATATTACATAATATTGCGTTGTGTTTTTTTAATAATTTATTCTTGGTGTGACTTTGCGCCCCAGTTTTCTCTACGTTGTTGGATTGACTCGTCGTCGAAGCAAGATGACAATTTAATTAAGAGATAACATACTCCGTATATAAACAGCGAGATCACAAGAAGAAGATCCGCGGTAGATTATATATAGGGATGTGTTCACTACTCTCCGATAGACTATGTCGGTTCTGCTAAAGAGCCTGAGGAAGGAGCCATCATCTTCTCCACACATTTTTCATTTTGTCAGATCATCTACGTGCTCGGCTCCGGCTCGTTGTGGAGTAAAAAATGGAACCTATTATTCTTTCTCTCGCTGCTTGCTGATTGGAGAAAGCAAATTCTAAGACGTGAACTCTCGGAAAATGATGATCGTCAATTTGAATTTGCGTGGGAGAGAATTTTCGTCTCAATAGATCGTAATCTTTTCTCTCTAAAATCATTCGATTTTCGAAAAAAGAACGGAAAGGAGGATACTTTTTTGTGACTTCCATTTATAGAAGTATCCTAGAAGTATTCTATGCTGACATTTTTCTCGCAAATATAATATATTTTCTCCTAAAAAAAAAAAAGAATGTTAAGGAAACTATTTCTATTGACTTTTTAGAAAAAGAATCTTAAGAAAAGTATTTCTATTGACTATTTTATTCGTATTTGTTCCCACAGAACTATTTCTCCGAAAATAAAAAAATCGGTTTTCCTTTTGTAACACACTTTTCGGATAACATTTTGAAGAAAGAATTGTGTATATAAATAATGAAAACACGTTTGATTCGTTTCGGAGGACAGAAACTACTATAAATTATTCTATACGATCCTCGAGGGTCGAGGAAACTTCCTTAACTGAATACAAAATATCTACTATTATTTTTTTTAACTATTCTCTCAGCCAAAAAAGGTTTTCGCTACAAATAATTTATCAAATAGATTTTACCATAATTTGGTGACAAAAACCGTTACATTGTGTTTTATTGTTATTCCGAAACACAATGTGTTTCAAGTATTTCTTCTTAATTTATACATCGTCACACTCATCTACGCAATTAATTTCAACGTTCGGAATTCGCATAGATCCATCTTGGTCGTGTTGGTATTAGACACGTTCGTTTAAATGCCCCTGTCGCAGTAAACCGCCGGCGTGCCTTCCGTTATTCGCATAACTCGTTTTGGCTTTTTCTTTTTTTGCCGATCATACACGCATCCCGACACGAAGTACGTTCTTCCCAATAGAGAGCTCTCGAGGGCTCTGAAGAACTCTCGCTCGACACTTAAAACCCGTCATCGCCCAACGTGAGACGGTATTAATAAATCGAAGTATCGCGGTCCGCGCGATACACGAAGGCGCGGGCATTTCTATGCGCGGAAAGACAGAGAAAAGCCGTGAAACATAAATCACAAGTGGGAAGTTTCAGTTTTGCCTTAGGCGAGTCATAAATCAATGGCTGTCTGGTTTGCGCACATGAAATGATTACACCGGTTCCTATAGCGTGTAGGAACGACGTGTGGAAAGAAGACTAATAGACGAGGACCAGGAAAGTGGAAGAATTCTCGAAATTGGCCGTCGTTGTCGTCGGCTTTTCAACCGCTTCAGCCGGATGACCGATGGAGTGTTTTCATACTTTTCATCAGAGTGCTTACGGAGTTCGTTATTGCTCTTTTCTTCGTTGATAGTTTTGAAAACGTTGTTTATTAGCCTTCTTCTCCGCGCGCGCATATCGGCGCGCTGTTTCGAACGCGCAATAATGAGTCGCCGCCGCGCTAGTCGTCGCGCGACTTACAAGTAATTAACTCGCCGAATAACCCCCCGCGGCGAACAATAACCTTTGTGCACTGCTCGCGTGCCAATTAATATTATCGGATATTACATACGATCTGCATAAGACGTGATATGCGCGACACAGAGCGCTCGCGGAGATGATCTGACAGACGATATCTTTGTATTTATATCTCCGGCGACGTACAATAGGCGCCGCGTCGCGCCGCCGCCGTCGGCTTGGCACCGATATCGGCGAAAAGTATCACCGTAATATGCAGTAATAAAAAAAAGTGCAGATTATTAATCTGCGGGATGAAGTTTTAAGTTTTTTTTTTTTTTTATTTTTTTTTTTTATCGCGTATTGACGAATCGCAACTTTTTCATTAAAGTTGCTCAGCGCCTATCGCTCGGAGACAAACTACTCGAAAAGACCGTCGGTTAAGATTCGAGTTATCTGATTATAACGTTGCGGTTTATTTTTTTTAGAAAAATTTATCTTTGTACGTAACGTTATCACAAACAAAACAATGTTGTCAGTTTTTAGTTTAAGGTTTTAAAGTTTTAAGAATGTTTTGTTTATTTTATTCGATGTGGATGCAGATAGAAAAAAGTCCTGACAAAATGGAAAGATCCCCAGTTTTTGATTCTTGACAATAATATTTTTCACAATATTTATTTTTACAAAAGAGATTCGCGAACTTGAAATATATTGATTAATTGTGTTTAAATACAGTCGAACCTCCCAAAACGTATACTTTCCCTATTCCCACACTCTTTATCTCACGCATGTGCAAAGACTTATACTTGGTATAAATTCATCTCGCGCCAGCGCAGTTTCGGTTGTAATCATACTTAGTGGTGGGAAAAGCGATGAAGGGAAAAATATACGTTTTGGATTTGTATACGCTTTGGGAAATTTGACCTGTACTCTGTGATCAACGATTCAAAAACTTGAATAATATTCCGTATATTCACGTGTATCGACGCCTGTTGTTTTTTTCTCCAGAGCGAGGTGGAGACGGAGTCCGACTGTGTGGACAGTGTTTTGTGTCCGAACAACAACAACAGCAACAACAACGACACCGGTCCCAACAACAATGTCGCTGTCGTGAAGACGAGCAACGGCCAGGACAAGGAATACGACTTCAGGGAAATGGAGTGCGGCGGATGCGGGGAGAGTGTGCGTGAGCGCATGGTCTTACGCGTCGGGAGTTGTACGTGGCATTCCAGATGTTTAAAGTGTTGCGCTTGTGCGAGACCTTTGCACGATCAACATTCGTGCTTCTTGCGCGGCAGGTTGCTGTACTGCAAGCACGATTATGCCATGTAAGTGCAAACATTTGCGTAAAATTTACATCGCAAGGTTGCGTCCCTCTCCCTCTTCTTCTCTCTCTCTCTCTCTCTCTCTCGGAGAGTGCCGAAAGTGATAGGCAATTCGATCACACACGAAGGTGGTGCGTTCTCTTCGAGGTCTATTTCGGAATTCCAGACACCGCTTATTTGCTCAAATCAAACGACCGTTCGATCAGCAGGAGGGCTACCTGTTCTCTACGCGCGCGCGAATCTGCGTGTCGTTATCTCGCGCGAGTCAGGGGATTTACGGAGGTTATCGATGATATCCAATAATATCCGAGGACAACTTACGCGGACACCCCGCTGGCACGATTCGAGATCAGGTCGGCTCTTAAAGCCGCTCGGCTTAAGAGGACGTTTCTTGGCTACCGAGGAGCCGAGTGTGAGGATCTCTCAGATAGAAATTGCCGCGCGCGTTCTATTTACGCACGCAAAGAAACCTCGGGTGCTTCGATGCACGTATGACAATGCGCGCCGCAAGCGGTACACTTCAATAGAGATTTCACTCGATTCCATTCTTGGATGTCGGTTACAACTGACAACGGTGACTGGTCAGAATATTCGACTCTTTAAAAACCATTAAACGTCCGCGCCATATTAAAACGTCTTTTGTTCTTGGGAGGAAAATTAAAAAGAGCAAAGAGAGGTCGGAAACCTCGAATCGTATCTTTTCGAGTCACGTGGCCCGCTCGTCGTCGCGTGGGATACCGATAGGCATTTTCTACAGGCCAGACATCTATAAGCGCGCGTATTGGGTGTTCGAGATAAGCGCGCGAGAGTCGCCATTGGGTGATTAATGTCTTCCAATGTAGTCTGCCTTTTCGTCTTCTTCTTCTTCTTCTTCTTCTTCTTCTTTGCTTCTCGTCCTTCTCCTGCACGGACCTCACGTATAGTCGGCTATTCACGTCATCGCACATTCGTGTATCACGCATGCTCCACGCACAGCACGAGCTGCGAGTCACGTTGACGTCTCGACGTCTCACTGTCTTGCGCGGGCGCGCGATGATGAACGCGGAAAAAAAAAAATATTCTGTCCTGAATTTTTTTCGCGCGGTCTTTGCTCGCTTCTATACAGCTTTCACACTTCCGTCTCTCTTCTCTTTCTCTCTCTCTCTCTCTTTCATTCCCTCGCTCACTCTTCCCGCACCATTAAACACATTTCTGCTTTTCACCAACTTGAGTAATCAGTTTACTGTTACTTCACCGCGTGTCATCGTACATAACACCGGGTTCGAAAAAAAGTTTTTTAGATTCCATTTAAGCGACCAGAAGGCTCGAGAGACGAATAATAATAATAATAATAATAATAATAATAATAATAAAAACAGAATAATAATAACATTCTAGGGTCACAATGTGGTCACGCTAGTTGGATATTTCATCGACGGGGAAGGAGAAGTTACATCGGCTATCATTAATTTATCAATGTCCCGAAAGCGGGTTACTTCGCGCTTCGTGATTCCGTATACCAAATATACGCGTACGTGTATATGTGGGTGCCGAGTCACTCGAGATGGGACTGCCTAGTGTCAGTGTTCCGAAGGACTGAGGAATTCGCCTCGTAAGGCACCGAAGCCAGCTGCGATCCTCGAACTGTTCCTTCTCCCTCTCGTTTGAGAACGCGAGCCGCGCGCGGCGCGCTTCTTTTCAGACGAAGCGAGAGAGAGAGAGAGAGAGAGAGAGAGAGAGAGAGAGAGAGAGAGAGAAAGAGAGAGCTGGTCTTTGAAATTAATAAATATTCACTCCGACCCCCGAGACTCCGCATCTTTACGTTCCTTCGACGATCGGGTCCTCCTTCCTCCCTTCAATCCTTTCCCTGCTTTCGTCGCTTTCGTGCGACCGAAAAAAGAAGATCTCGAGTGTCGAAGTGATTCGTGGCCGCGCGATAAAAATTGCTCTATTAGCGGTTCCTTCTTCCACGGGATTCCGGTTTCTCTCGATTCGTTGCGATCAACGTAAACCGTGTCCTGTGTGCCGCCGCAGGATCGCACCTGTCGTCGCGACATTATCTTTTCTACCTTGCCTTAGGATCGCAATATCTTACGCACGAGTGCCGTGAACTGTTGAAGCGAACGAAAATAATTGCGACTTTAGACGACGCGCGCGCGTTATCTTCTTCTTTCTCTTTCGAGAAGAATATCACGCGGTAATATATATCGGCGATAACACGGTGTTTATATACGACCTGTATCTTCATTCTCGATATCATTTACCGGAACGGTAAAATAGCGGGAATTATGCGTGTACACGTACACATATACGAGATGTTCAAGACCGCGCGCTACCGAGACGCAATTAACTTCGCCGACTGATAATACATACGGATCCTCTCGACGCGATCCGTAGGCTTTGCTCTCAATCATGACCCGCGTGCCGGCGAGGTGTTCGATCATGTGCGGTGAACGCGTCGTATCGTAGCCGCGGGTTTAGCGAACGAGCCGAGCGCCTAACTTAATCCCCCGTTGACTTATAGGGCCCGCCTATGTGGAAGAACAAATGAATAAATTAGGGCGGGGCCGTTTGGTAGCCGACGCGCGCGCCGTACGGCCCTGATGATTTATAGATATCCAATACTAGTTCTCGCCACTGCCACAGGTATACCATACAAGAAGTTTCCTCTCTCTCTCTCTCTCTCTCGACGCTAGTCCTGTATTCTCTGCGTATAATCGTTCTTCAAGTCTGAAGCAAGGAAAAAAACGGGGAACGGAGAAAGAACGTCAGCTTTACTTACCTGAGAAGCTCGCCAGACACAACTCTTCAGTGTGAAATTTATTAATTTCACCATAGGTTTTATTCCTCTCGAAATTATTTACTCGCGAAATCTGTCGGACCGAAGAAATCTTTCGAAAAGAAAACTTTATAACAGACACTGAACCGGAAAATGACGCAAACAGAAAAATAACTAATTGGATCTCCATGCATTATTCTAAAAGGTCTGAAAAGGTCGACGGTTCAAGAGTCGCCCACAAACTAGCTTCTAGGCGTGCCCTTTGCGCATCACCATAACCAATAATATAAAACCGAAAATATCGCGTCATGCGACGATGACTAGGCAGACGCGAAGAGACTAATCCCTTCGTGAGCTTACCATATTTTTCCATACAATAACACCATGGTCGATCGGTCGTTGATGCATTCTTCTATTCCTCTTCTTCTTCTTCTTCTTCTTCATATATGCTCTTCGTTTTGCTTCTTTTTTCCGTCCTCTTCTTCCCTTCTCTCCCTTCTGTTTTCTTTCCTTTTTTCTTTTTAATAGTACAATTTTTTATCTTCTTCCTCCTCGCTCCCTTATACATGTTGTATGACTTTACACATGACGTGTGTCGCTCGATTTTTATCTCTATTATTGGTATTCGACTTGTCTTGATTTAACAAAAGTGATTTTTTTATTCAAACAAGAGTCAAAAAAGTGATGTGGATATTTTACACGGAATTCAAGCCGCAAAACGTGAGATATTGAAGTAATCTCTGCGTAAGTCGTTATTCTCGACTCCGATATCGATCTCTGTAGACCGAATAAGCAAAAGAATCTTTCGTGTATCTTGTTGGAGAAGACATATATCTCAGAGTGGTTGATGGTATGATAATGAGGACGCAGGATTGCTGCTGGGTGCTTCTAACCTTTGAAGGTGGAGTGAATCAGGTTAAAAAATAGGTTCTCGTTCGCGCGGAAACGTACAGCGGAGATCGCATCTATTAGCGTCTATTCGTACGTCACGCGTTTCGCCAAAGAAAAAAGATATCTGAATCGATCGATGATGAACGGCGATAAGTGGCTGATAAATGGGCGGTACTGGTATACCGATTCCTTTTATTATTGATTACGCGCGGTGATAAATTTTCTTCACGCTTTGCGCGCGCGCGCGCGCCTTGGAAGGTTAACGTTTCTCGACGAAAAGTCACACGTATACAAGCTTTCACATACAAAAG
Source organism: Pseudomyrmex gracilis (assembly GCF_002006095.1). Lineage (NCBI taxonomy): Eukaryota > Metazoa > Arthropoda > Insecta > Hymenoptera > Formicidae > Pseudomyrmex > Pseudomyrmex gracilis. The sequence goes on along the minus strand of NW_018020676.1, from coordinate 151,015 downwards.
TTTGAACATTTTTGCGTGTGTTCGTGTGTTCGCAGAACTTTCGGTGCGAAGTGTGCGAAATGCGGGCGCAGCGTGGGCTCCGGGGACTGGGTGAGAAAGGCCCGCGACAGAGTCTATCATCTGGCCTGTTTCGCTTGTGATGCTTGTTCACGTCAGCTCTCTACGGGCGAGCAGTTCGCGCTTTTGGACGCGAGGCTGCTTTGCAAAACGCATTATCTGGACGTGGTCGAGGGTAACAACACCTCCTCGTCAGAGGATTGCGACTCTGAACACGGTGGCAAAGGCAGCAAGACGAAACGGGTGAGGACGACTTTCACCGAGGAGCAACTCGCGGTTCTGCAGGCCAACTTCCAGTTGGACAGCAATCCCGACGGGCAAGATCTCGAGAGGATAGCGCAAGTAACCGGGCTTAGCAAGAGGGTCACGCAAGTGTGGTTTCAGAATTCCAGGGCGCGACAAAAAAAGCACAGCGGCAAAATCAAAACCCAATGTAAGTGTTCGCGAGTGTTTTGCAAAGGACGTCGAATCGCAGCCGATTGTGAATGTAAAGATTCAAATGGTTGCTTGTTGTGTTGCCGTGTGTTCGCAGTACATCATTCGCCAACGATGGTGTCACATCATCCCGTCGATCTATATCCCCCTCCTGGTATCAACGTAGTAGGAGCTTATCTGGGTGGTTATCAAGCCAGCAATGCTGGTAGCGACAGTCCTGGTAGTCCGTTAACACCTCTCACACCTTTAACGCCGCTCACACCGACGACACCGAATCACTTGCAGTCCCAGTTTTGTCATTCGACCGGATAACTCAAGACGAAAGTATTCCACATGAAAATCAGTGATATTAATGTTTAAATAATAGTACTTCTTTAAAAAAGAAGAGGATCGTTCTTGATCTTTTTGTACATAAAATGATATATTATCGCATAAGAGATACAATGAAGTTATACTCTCTAAATTTCTTTAAGTAAAAAAAGTGCACTCAAATTAGAGTGACTTTTCAATCATGCGGAGTGAATTCTCCCACGTTCTGTTGTTAAAGTGAATATTTTATTCTGTGTCATAGAGTGAATATGTGTACTGTGTTGTAGAGTGAATATAATTTTGTGCAAAAAGTAAATGAGCGCATCTTATAATAGTTTTGCAATAAGCATTGTCAAGAATAGAGCACCGATTCAGCAAGCAAAGGTTTCGGGTTCGAATCCAATCGCGGTGATTTCTCTATGAAGTGGAAATAACCGAGAAACTTAAGACCTGAGCACAATAAATTAATAAATAATATTAGGAATAAGAATTAGAAATAGAAGTTAAATGTATTATACAATGATAAAAACTAAAATATAACATATAAATATAGGAAGTATGTCACACGACTGCATGATATACAGCCTATATTTATATACAATTGTATGTTATATTTTATTTTTTGTATTGAGCGTTACATTTAATGTCTGTTTTTAATTTCTAATATTTTCTCTATTGCGCTCAGGCCCTTACTCAAAAATATATAAATTACGAGAATAAATATATTTGTTTTTTGCAATAAAAAATTTATTCACTCGAGCGAGTGACACATTTCTCTACGGTTAAACAATCACTTTTGCAAAAAGTAAATTTTTAAGTAAAAAATGGCAGTAATTTTCATTATTGCAGTGAATATTTATCTGGAAATTTTACTCCACACACAAGAAATTTAGAGAGTAGGCTTATTTGATAGCAATATAATAACTTTAGTCAAATTTATCTCAAATAAAATGCTTAATAAAGCAGAAGCAGATATGATTATTAATTATAATTTTTTTCTTTTTTTGTTTTATTAAAAAATGAATTTTATTGTTTTAACTTTTTTGCAAAGTCGTTTAAATTCTTATTGTTTATTATTTTTATTTTTATATTAAATAAAATCACGCACAAACTGTATTTTGGCTTTACATCTACCCTGATACTTTGTTTCTTTATTTTTGTTATTGTTTTTATATTTTTATTTTGAAATTGTTTTTGAGTTTTGTTTGAAGAGGTTTTCTCAGAGCGTATTATATAAATAAAGCTCTCTAATTTAATCTAACAATACTATACAATAATATATGTATATATATATACACACACACAATATTATATATTGTTATATAACATTATTATATATTGTTATATATTGTTATATATGTATGTATATATATATATATAACAATTAACCAACCTTGGAATGTGTGTGTACATATGTGTTGTATAGCTTGCCATTGTTAGAGATTGTTGGAGATTCGAAACGTCAAATCGATAAATATTATATAACTAAAAGCCTTTGAATTTTTAATAACGAGTAATTATTAATAAATAAAATTAACAGTAACATTTTGTCCTATAAACCTTTATTAAAGTTATTCTATTGCTGTGCACTAAATGAGTTCAATGTATATCATATTAATTATATTATTAATTTATCATATATTATTTATTCAAATTCTTGTAACAGTATATGTGTATTTGCCACAGTAGATCCTCGTGGACGAGTTTTGTTTTGTTTTTTTTCTTTGACATAGATATTTCTGATAATATAAGAAGTTGTATATATAGACACGCGAAATGTATAGCTTTTGTACGTATATCTTCTGTAGGTGGATACACATATAGCGGAATATATCGAAAAAAAGTGTGGCTGTGAGAATTTGACATCGCTCCAATGTCGCACTGCAGGCCGATGCAATATTATATATTATAAATCCTACTGTTATTAATAAAACGTCTTTTATTGTTTTTGTCTCGTTGATGCAATTATATGTATATATATCCGCCTTTTTCCATTATCATTCATCTTCCTGATTACATGAATATTATAAATCTAGCACATAATTAAAGAGAAATATATTTGAAGAGGAAGATAAAATCACGATCTTTCTTTTTTGTTCAACATGTGCAATTGTATATATTTATATATATATATATATAGTTTAGTTTACAATATTTACAATCACAGGACATTCATATTAAATGATTCTTTTGCATGACTATCGAGACACTACGTAAGATACTTTCATTCGAAGCATTGCTACGGGACACGCGAAATTCCGTCGACGATATGTGAATCGCGGATTATAATCGCGTCTCCGATAACGTCGGAGAACACGTTATCCGGTTTTCTTTTTTTTTCTTTTTTCTTTTTTTTTTATGTTTACGTTTGTCTTATTTTCCACAACTCTCTTCTTGGTTGCACCGAATTAAAGAGATTGAGAAAGAACGAACGAATTTTGAATATAGAAAATTGTCGAAAAATTAAAAAAACTTGTACGTCTCTACGATAAAACTTCGTCATTCGCGCTCGGCTCTCATCCGATTAAATATCCTGTCACGATTATCGAGCGCAACCAAGAGAGAAATATAGACGGAGAGAAATCGAATTAAAATACAAGCCGAAGAACGCGCGTACACCAGAGTGTGTTAACGATCATCGGTGCGCTTGAATTTGCACACGATCGAATTTAATATATATACGTATTAAGAATATTTTTTTATTTGTGCATGGATTAATCGTACGTGTTCAACTTTGTGTTTCACGCGCTTTTTGTTATCACGATGTATTGTTAATGCGTCCTGGCGTACGTTCGCAATGCACACATAAAACAGACACACGCGCACACTTCTATGTATTTCTATTTCCGCCGACTTTTTCGTGTGTAACACGCAACAACACTCATACTTGGATGTAAATAAGTTTTAACACCAAGAGTGCGAGTTATTACGCTGCGAGTATTAATTCGTAAGCGCGTCATCGAAGAGTGAAACTGCCACCGTGAGATTAATTAAACCGACACCTTCCCCGCGCGCGCGCTTATGGGGTAGGTGGTTTTTTCCTCGAGACGCGCGTATCTCTCTCTACGTATGACACTTTTAAAGCAACGCACGTATTTACAATTCGCCGCAGTCGCTGCTGTCCATTAAACTTCGTTCGGCATAGACAGCAGCATCGAGTCCTGCGAGAGCTCGTCCATCGACTGTTCCGATCCTGAGAACAGAGTTGAGAGAACAAAAATCGCAACTACACGTGAATAAGTTATGAATCTCCAATTGCGATTATTTTCTGAGAGATGTGATTTGAGAAAGAGGTTTTAATTGCGCAGCGCCTTTCGACATCGGAACATTCTTGAACAAACTTACCGTGATTATGATAAATGGAGCCCGTGGGACTCTTGCACGTAGCCGGGCTATGTTGCGGCTGCTGTTGCTGCTGATGTTGCTGCTGATGTTGAAACGAGTACGTCAGATGCAAGTTGATATGGCGACTGAAGTCGTTGGGCGACGTGGTAGAATTCGGTGGCGATTGATGAACTGTAAAAATTCATTCCTTCGATGCGCTCTGATTACTTTCCACAGTTACCGATTTTTAACACACACACACACACAACAGATATTACAATTGTAACGGTGTTCAATAAAATTCAAGAAAAAAACAAAACAAAACAAAACAAAGCGCGTTTGATCGGGACAAAATGCGTACCGTGTTGCCCTTTCATCTTGCCCGTGTGAAGATGTTTCTTCTGTCTCGCCCTCGAATTCTGGAACCACACCTGCGTCACCCTTTTGCTGAGTCCGGTGACATGAGCTATCCTTTCTAGGTCCTGCCCGTCGGGATTGCTGTCCAATTGAAAATTTGCCTGTAGAACGGAGAGCTGTTCTTCGGTAAAAGTCGTCCTGACTCTCTTTGCTTTGTTGCCGCCCTTGTGGCCGCTCTCCGAGTCACCGCCTTCTGCGAAAGTATCAATTAGCCGTACCTCTCTTCTCCTTACTGTTATTATACACGATCCATCTCACGAGCGAAGCGTATCAATGTCACCTACAGCGTGTCCAACTTTGTAACAATATAAAAGACAATTAACAATCCTATTTTCTATCGCTTCAAATCGCGACTTAAGTTGCAATTAAAAACAGTCATAATAATCAATGTATGATGTGCCGCACATTTTACCGGTATCGATTTTGAAAAAATCTCCGTGTTAGAACAACTTTTATAAACAAAAAGCAACTGTAATTGAGAAACCAAAACAATGTTACGTTAACAACATGTTCACATGCGACATTCTCACCATCGGAGGACGTGTTGTTGCCCTCGACAACGTCAAGGTAGTGCGTCTTGCAGAGCAATCGGGCATCCAGGAGAGCGAATTGTTCGCCGGTGGACAGTTGACGAGAGCAAGCGTCGCACGCGAAACAAGCCAGATGATAAACCCTTTCTCTGGCCCGTCTCACCCAATCTCCCGCGCCCACGCTGCGTCCGCATTTCGCGCACTTGGCGCCGAAAGTTCTACAAACACGAGAAGTGAAACTTCCTCACACTGTGTCAAGAGAGTAATAATACCCGCCGCGGGTATTAATAAGCAGCTAAGTATCGTGACGTCTCGGAATTTATTTTCACGCTACGTTACAACGACAGCCAATATAGCTGAGACGCTTACTCGATCAACGAGTACGGGGTAAAGACGGGAATGGGGGAACTGCAGCTCGGATATATAACTCGTGGACGTGGGGAGCAGAAGAAGAAGAAGAAGAAGAAGAAGAAGAAGAAGAAGAAGAATCGAAGAGACGCGAAGCAAAGGTAGCCAGCGGAGAGAGAAAGAAAGGAAGAAAAGAGACTAGAGAAGAGATATTCGTGTCGAGAAGCAAGTGGGACTCCAGTGGCGCGTGTTTCGCGGCCGTTTATTTCTTCGGCTCTCTTATAAACCCGTCCTTCCTCCCCTGCTACGAGCTTCGGGTAAAGATCCTTGCGGAGAAACGCACGACGCGAGAGATATCGTTCTCTTCTCGAGGTGTATCTTCATGACTCAGTGTCTGCCACTAGTTAATATCCGTGCGCACGCTGGTGCGCCGGTGTAATTCGAAGGGCTTTTGCGTTTTAATTAACCTCGTTGCGCGTGCGCGCGAGACCTGTTGGAAAATTATGCACAATTATTTCCCTCGCATTAATTAGTTCGAATTAATGCGCCGTCGTTGAATTATCAACGTCGTGCCATCGATATATCCTCGCGCGTAACTCACCAGCGCGATCTAATAAAGAGTCTCAGGCTCGCGCTATCCACACGCATTATCTGTGTGTGTAAAGAATACACACACACACACACAGAATCGATTCTAATAATACCGTGTCGCGCGACGAACGAACGCGTATGCGAGAAATCACAGCGGTCGTCGCTGAAAACGGTAGCCGTGTACCACGGCTATGAACACGGCTACGGATGAACGGCGCCCGTTGGTTCGCGCCTACGAGAAGACGACGTTGTGCCTTCCTGTACGGATGCACGAACGCGATCGCACATGCGAGAGCTCGAGAGGAGAGGACGGTTGTTCGTTCGGCGTTGGCGACCGTGTGTGTATACAGTCGCCCGTGTCGCGACCGATAATTAAACAACGACTAGACGGCCATTAGCCCATTATCATATTCATGAACACGGAAAGTGCATCCGATCCGATACTTCAGCCGGTTCCTCTCCGCGCCGCGGATCGGATCGGAATCGCATCGGAGGCGCGCGGCCAGGCGCTTATATGCGGATTGTGTTTGCAAATGCCTGCCGGCGAACACGGCAAGCTCCGAATATCTTATGGATTTGCCACGCGACTACCTCGGTGGTCACCATAGCCTGCCGTTGTCATCGAAAACTCTTCGTTTTTTTGATTTTGTTTTTTCGAATCGCAAGAAACGCGCGCGCGCGCGCGCACCTTCTTCCGCGCGTGAATTATACCGATCTCTTTTTAATTTTTTATCTCATTCAGAATGAATATCTATCTCCCTATTATCCTTGAAACAAAACTTGGAAGAAACAAAAAAAGCGAAGTAGACAAAAATTCTATCGCGACGCGGCGAGGATTAAATTCTGATTCGCGGCGCGATACGCGCGACTTAATCCTATTGTCCTTTGAGAGCAGCAGCTAATTCCTTGTTCTGATACTAAAGGTGATTCTCCGTCACGCCCACGTCGGAAGCTAGAGAGGGATTTAAACTTTCGAGTGACACGTTCGCGATTGTGTGACACGCCGGTTCTCGCGCGAAGGCCACAAAGAAGATGAAACTGCATGTCGATGCCGAGACTGGAGAGATAATCTCCAGATGATATCTCGCGTACGGTATTTCTTTCTGTAAGTGTCGCATATAATTATCTTTTTTTTTTTTTTCGAATTTTATTCGTTATCACGCAAAAGAGAAAGGAGCGGGTACTGTGTTCCAGTACTTGTTTCGAAATATTTCGCCGAGAATATATCGTCGATGGATCGCCGCAATCCTGTCGAGACGACTGGCTATCGTCGAATGGCAGCATTATCAAGCAGAAAGCATGAGTCAAAAAATTACGTGGCAGATTCCTTCGGACCTCCCGCGTATTGTTCTGTTCAAGTTAGCCACTTGAAAGAATATAATCCCAAAAAACAGCCCTTATATACCCAATTGCCGAGACGAGCGCGGTTTAATCTCGCGGTTTAACCCGCGACAACAGAGAAAGAGAACAAAAAACACACGACGTAATAAAAATTTTACGGGAAAATTTCGTCGATATCGCGATAATGTAAACAAATTTACTTCAAACCGTGTTCGCGGGATGAGAGATTGATACAGTCTCGCTTTATTTCGCGCGTCAGACGCGGCGTGTGTTTGTGTGTACGTGTGTGTGTGTATGTTGCGATCGGATATCACGAACGTCTGATGTCGGATTCGGATGGTGCAATACCCAGGTGACTGAAGTAACTGATTGACAGTTGGATAAACACATTGGGCAGACTTCGCCTGAAGCCTTCCGTACCGGGTACAATCGACGAGTCACCGCGGGTTCCGTCGACTTTGATCTCCCCCACGACCGGTAACGTCTTACATCGCTATCGATGTGCGCATCGCGCGCGCAACAAAAATATTCCACTTATTCATTCGGTGTAACGCAAACAAAACGAAGCAACTATTTTCTACCATCCTCTTCTCCTTTTCTTCTGTGTGCCTCTATCTCTCTTTTCTCGGTTTCAACACACCACGCAAAAAACTCAAAGCCGATTCAACCCGTTGAATTTGCACGCGCGCGCGATTAAAACGCGGGGTAGATATTTTTTTAAATTACATAATATTATATATTTTTCACACGTGAAAAAGAGTATGCGTTCAATCGATATACATATATATATATATATATACATATATATATATCGGCTTACAGAGCGTAGTCGTGCCTGCAGTAGAGTCGCATGCCTCTCAGGAAGCACGACTGCTGATCATGCAGGGGTCGGGCACAGGCGCAACACCTCAGGCATCTGGAGTGCCACGTCCGTCCGCCCACGCACAGGACAGTTCGCTCGCGTACGCGCTCGCCGCATCCGCCGCACTCCATTACGTTCGGTAACGTTTCCGGGCCGACGATCAGGCCGCTGCTGCCCTCGGGGCAGGCGAGATTAGGACCGCCGACGTTGCCGTCGCATGCTCCGTCGCTGCTCGTGTCCTCGACCTCCGTCTACGATATACACACAACAAAACAACAGAGATCAGATATTTCTTGTCAGATGCATAAGCACGCGAAGTCGCAGACTGAGAGGAGTCGGGAAATCTTATCTTTAAGAAGGATAAACATAACAGGAAAAACTCGAAAAGAATTATATAAAAATAATAAATCGCAAGTTCGCAACCCACAAGGGAATAAAAAAAGATTTGTCTCTTCGTGAGAATCTAAATAATCTTTTTTTTCTTTTTTTTTTTTTCATCATAATAGCGCGGAGTTTTCAAAACCGTGGAAAGGTGCGCACGAATCTTCGAAGAGTGATTTGCCGTTAAGAGACACGCCCCGCTCGTTCGAAAGTCATTTCGCCAATGACATCGAGAAAAGCTGTGAGGCCTCGACGACTTAACGCTACTCGATCGAGGGGTTGGTTTACCAGTAACAAGACCGGTAACATAATGACCGAGAGATTCGGGAGGCGACCGGTCGGCCATTATTCAGCCCTGCCGAATGCGTTACGCACAGTTCTATTCCGCGGAACCCTTATTTGTGGGGAATATTATTGGGGTGCGAACACACACTCTTGGGGTGTGATTGTACATACACACCTCGTGCTCGGAGGAGAGAGGTGAGAACACGGATTTACACGTGGAACGTGTATGTATACCAGAGGCACTCGTGCGACACGGACGTTACCATATTTGAAAGGGAATGGAGCGCGCGCGCGTATCGTCCGCGCGCGGGGAGGAAGAGAGTAGGTAGGTATATAGTCGAATTGAGTGCCGCTGCTGTTGCCGATCGCTCTGCGGTTACGTTTCGCTCGCTGTGGGGTGCCTTTGCGCTTGACCAGCTGCCTACCGGGATCGTTTACCGAGCGGAGCTCGGCTCGCAAACTGGATATAGCCACCTATATACCTCGCGATCGCTGTAAATCGCGGAAGCGCGCGCAAGGCCGCGAGATATCGAGAATAAGATACGACTGATAATAAATAACGAGTAAGGTTACATACGTATATGTACAACCGAACGTGTAAGAATCTCGTTATCTCCCCGACACGATCCGCGGGACAGCTTACATAAATCGAAAGTTTTTTTTTTTTTTTTTTTTTTTCTTTTCTTTTTGATGCGCAATACGGCTGAACTAATTTGTTGTAACAACATTGTAAATCCGATTAGCGCGCATTCCGTCTAAAAGGTTTCACGCGGAGATAAGTGAAAGCGGCGAAGAGATACGATATTTGAACGTCTTGCATTTTATGTGAGTTCTTGACGCGTGTAATTTATATTGATACATACGGCGCAAAGAGAGCTAACGGTGTGCGAATCCGAACGCTCTCGGTTCGCGCATTTTACACGATAGCAAGAGTATTAGCCGCTTATCCGCGCTTACGTATATGGTATAACGTATACACACGGTACATGTGCGCACACGGTCGGGAGTCATAGGTGACAATAATAACTTTGAGCCGCGCGCGATAAAGCGAAATCATAAAACCCCGGATTATAGACTTCTTTCGTCTAATGTATACGGCGTCGGATATATATATATATATACACACATATATGAAAGGATTCGCGAGAAAGAGAAGCTTTGCAGCGAGACGCAAACGAAAGTGAATTGGCAAACGACTCGAGAGATGCACAGCTGAGAATTCGCTAGATTATTTGCATAATTAAAGATGACCAGAAGCGAACTGCTTAAAATGTTTCTGTGCGTGATTCTTTTCTCATTCTTTCTGTCTCCGTAAATATATTTATAGTCGTATAAATAAAATATATATTCAAAGCGATTAACAGTTCTGCAATAGTAAATGCCACGTTGCAACACTATGTAATTAACATTTGAATATATTGTGTGAATAATTGTCCTTCTATCTACAGACTTAATACACAGTCTTCTCAATTGTTTAATCGTTTTAACACTCTCAATCTTTTTAACAACGCGAGTACATTATCTTCTCAAAGTAAGTGACAGATGTAAGTTTTCGCACCAACATCGGTCTGACCCAATAACAACGTTTTAAGTCGTTTTTGTAATCGGATTTAAAGATTTACCTATTCTGGTGATCCCGCCTTTACGGTGTTATTGACTCTTAGTGGAAGAAGACCCATAGAGAGTTTGATCCATAGCGAACTTGTATATCGCGCGCTCTCGTATTGAATTCTCGTGCACGCCTCTCTATTTAGAATATACTCGTGAGGTCCCTTTTTTCCTTATCCCTCTCGAGTGGTTTTGGTTTCGGTTTCTTCGCGGTCCCCATTCTATGATAGACACCAGCTATATAGTATGACTTTCAAAGTTGAAAGCTTGTCGGCGGGGGGGCTTGTAGGGGTTCCAATGCAGGGTACCGCCTTCGTTGACCCTCGCGGGTTTGTCACTTTCAGTTGGAGATACGTTGTATTCCATTGAAATCGATATTTCTTTTTCTGGCAAACTATTCTCACAGTAGGTATGCATTCGTCCATATCATAATCATATAATGCGATTTAGCACCGTGAAAACCAACGCGACGAGAGGTCAGTACTTATTTTTTTCTTAGCTCTTATGATGCTAATTTTAGAATAATTTTTTTGCTTGAAAATACATGCCATTATAATGTATAAATTTAAACTATATATTACGCATTGTAGTGATAATGTGTTAAAAAATAAAAAAATTATATATATATATATATCTAATATATATTATTTTTATAATTATATAACTCTTAAGCTTTTGTGAATTACTAAAGTAATAAAGTTAAATTTATTTTCATTTATAGCCAATTTATTTTCATTGTTATTTAATTTATTTAATTTTTAAAATTTATTTTAGTGTTCTTGTGCACACGAGTTTTGAGTGACTTTAAACAGAGAGACGCGCGTGCTTGTGTGTATGTGTACAATAACTTTTATAAAAAACAAAAAAACAAAGTCTTCTCTGAAATCTCAGTTTTATGAACTATTCTATCTTTTTTTTTTTTTTCTATGCGCGACTGATTTATTTATCAGTTTAGATTTATGTCAGACAACGAAACTAAGTTAGATCCAAAACATAGACTTCCTAAAGAGAGGATCTTCCAGAGAAAGGACTCCCGAAGAGAGAGGAACGAGATTTTTTTTTGATTAGTATACCGAAAAAACAATTTTTGATCATTTTTTCTTTTGTAGCTATAACAAAGACTATGATATACTTTCTAGACGAGACAAATATTGCCCTCGTTTTGAATTCCCAAACCGCATTCCAAAGGAAGGATCCGCGTCTTCTTAGTAACAACGAAACGTGAAAAAAGACACGAGTTCTTCGCACCTTTTGAGAAAAATATTATATGTGCCTACGTCTAGACGCGAACACAATACTACGATCCGACTTTCGAGCGTTCACACTCGAAATCCATTTAAATTGTCATTCGATTTCTGGTTACGTCTGCCAGATTGTCGCCACTGTCCTTTTGTAAAATATGACTGAGGGATGAGAGAAAATTCGTTTCACGATTAGTTGGGGACACTTATTACTCGCACGCCCCCGGACCGAACCGATCGTCATCATGACCGATGAATGTCCAAGGAATCGAATCCGAAATTGACAAAAGCGTTGGCGCGCGCGCTGCAGTCGTAATAGATCTAGACTTAGATAATAATGTGTGTGAGATGCCTTCTCTCCAGATGCGCTCACGCGTGCGCCATTCCCGACATAAAATGAAAACTTTTTTCGTTCTCTAATGTATATAAATACACTTTTAAAAGCCAAAACTACAAATACTTCTTCAAATTTGTAGTTTGGTGCGATTAATGATAGCACTCTCTAAATGTCTTAGAATAAAAATACACTCGGGAAGAGGTGAGCAACTGTCGAATCACTCGAGTTAGAATGACTTTTCACATAAAGTGGATTCTGTTGTGAAAATGAATAATTTCATTTGTGTGAACGCTATGTTAGCGAGAACATTGTCGTTTTTTTTTACATTCTATCGAATGCAAAAATTATAAATATAATTTTGTTGTAGAACATCACATTATTTAACACACACGCACACACACACGTTTTTGTATTTACAATACAAAAACTTGCATTTAACTCAGATAAAAATTATATTCCCGTTGCATTATTTGAAGAGCTAACTCAAGTGCTTTGCGACGAGTGTCAACAAGAGTCTCACAGTTGAATTGGTAGAGCACCGGTCTAGCAAGCTGAAGTTCCAGGTTCGAATCCAGTCGAGACCATTTTTCGCAATGGTTTTTTCTCAGTGAGTTGGTATTAGAACACCTGAGATATTAATCGAGAAATTTATTCAAACATATAAATTACAAGAATAAATATTTGTTCTTGCAATAAAATAATTATTCACTCGAATAACACATTTGCTATACGATTATATATGGTTAAAATAGTCTCATTCCCTAAAATATAAATTTACTATTTATTACGAGTGAGACAGTATCACTTTCACTATCGCTTGGAAAATAAATATACTAAATATTTATTTAAAAATGAAATTTCACTTGTCAAAATTTAAAGAAAACACTGAAAAACAAAAACCAAAAAATTAAAAATCTCTTCCTGTGTTTTCGCGTCACAGAAGCGTATATGTTAATACACACGTATCGCACACGCTTATCGCTGTTTTCCGCGGAGTCGTTATCAAAAGATACGACGCAATTTACCATCACTGAATCGAGTCACGTGTCGTGTATATATTTAAAGTGCACCATCGAGATTTGCGATTAAACAGAGAATTTATTATAAGTAACATTCAATCCTTAAATGATTTTATTATATCAAATAAAAGTTATTTCTTTTAATAAAGAATTATTATCACGAATTTTAATCACTGTTAGAACCGGGGGTAATTGTTTGAAAATTAATTTTTCTTTTTCTCTCTTTTCTCTGTATTGCAACGATTCTTCATGGTTTAGATCCCGCGTATTCTCTGAATTATATAGTGTATAACTCGCGGCTAAGCGATAAATATGCTCTGAGCGAGGCGTGTCTTGCGATTCGTCTCTCGCATTTCTTTTTTTCTCCCTTCGTTTGCTCCGTATCCTCTCTCTTTCTCTCTCTCGCTCTCTCGCCCTCGACAAGCAGAGCAACGTGAATGATGAATAAGAAACGAAACGAGAAAGAGCGAGAGAGGCTCTGACTTAAAAAACGGAGCCATATAACTGCGGATCAAGCTGATGCGACATTTTGCGCGCTTTATACACCGACAATTTACTGGACCACACGCGTGCGGTCGTCGCGCTATCTTCAAAAGTCGCCTTTTGGCACAACTCACGTACCCTTCTTAGCGTGGGACGTCGACTGTCTCCTCGATGTGATCTTACGCGCGTTTACAGTTTCACTCGCGCGTAGGCATGTTTTACGCATACCTCTACCTACAACCGGATGCGTAATTCATCCATGTATGCACGTTGCATTAGAGACAGATAAACCTTACCTTTATAAAAAAGGCGTCAAGTTTATGCGAATCTTCGTTTGTTCACATAAAATATATATCAACTTACTGACAAAAATTGCCCGAGATGTATGCGCGAATACAACATCTTGTTAAATTGTAAAAACATTAAGATAAAAAATAGTTTCAGAAAGAAAGTATTTTCCATAGGACCTGACGTCGATAAGTACATGAAAAGAATAAGAATGACCGGTGAGGGATGTACATAATTCTCTCACACAAAACAAAAACTTCATTAGACATCCGTTAGACGTTAACAGCTTCATGCGATATCTAATAGATGTCTAATAGAGGTTTCGTTTTGTGTAGGTAATAATATATAAGTACGTTATAATATACCATATAGATAATAATTAATTAATACTTCTATATAATATACTATTATATAGAAATTTAATATAAAAAAAAAACACTGCGACGAATTCAAATATTTAAAGTTGAAATTCATATATTAAATTCTTTTATGTACCACGTTTTGATGTTTGAAAACTGTTTTACAAGATTGTTTTAAATAATATAAATTTGTTTTAAGTGAAATACATTTGTCACAATTATTTATACGTACTTTCATGATTCCTCCTGGTCGATGAGAAGAGATTTCCCAACCCGTAGACACACTGTCACGTAGATGCACGTTTTCGAATCTTTCACGGTTGTTGTCGACTTTTCTGCGACATTGCACGGTTACGGGGGTGTCACGACGCGATCGCAACGCGAACGGCAGTAACTCCGACACCGAGATTCCGGTGAGAGATAATAGATGCGTGAGCACCTCCGATGATTATATTAAGCGCCATGCGAGGAGGCGACGGATACGCGCAAGAAGCGCACCATGGCACACACGACAGTTTGTCAGCTCGGTCCTCGATAATAATAACGTAACTCCCGGTCTCTCCGACTCCGGGATGCACCACGAAACACAGTCTCTTTCGTGTCGATACGACACACGATCATAAAATCCCTTCTGCCGAACAAGCATGGGGGCGGAACAAGCGTGAAGGGCGGAACTGTCTGTACGGTACTGCGATTCGCTCGAGGATGTCCGGCCCACCGTAGCGAAGAGTGGGGAAAGCATACGAAAGTGGCGCTGCCACGCGGTCTCAATTCGCACGCGCTTGTCCCCCACCTTACGCGGCATCATCTGCGCGAGGATGTACAATAGAAACGCATTGCGCTGATTGGCCGCGATGTTGTCTCGATCCACGGAAGAGAGAGCTGTTCCTCTCGCCCCGGTCGTCTAGCAAAGAGCGACGACGTCGGTGGGAGAATACGGGGAGGAAACCAAGGGTTGGAGGCAGTTACTGCACATGCCGGGAGAGGATGCTCCACGTTATAGTTTACAAAAAAAAAAAAAATGATACATATGTATTACGCGTATATTACCTGGGCGTGTATTACCCGGCTCGATGAACCATTTTATTAATTTGCATATATATTATAATATTCTCTTGATATTTTCCCTCTCTATTTCTCTCTTTCCGTGGCACATAAAAATTCTTTTTCTCGCGTAACATAGAGAACGAGAAAAAGAATAAAATGCATAAATTATTTGAGAGAAGACTTCTCTTGCGCGCTGTGACGCGAAGAGTTAAACTCCATTCGACGACCCGCGTTTTACGGGAGAACGATCCGGGGCGGTGTTGGTAAAAGCGGGCGTGTGTATTAAAATCTACAAACCGCGGGCGCAGTGACTCGGGAACGCAGACACACACTGCAGCGTTGTGTGCGAAGAGAACGTTGATATGAAAAATGGTCGGCGGACACTCCCGCGTGCGCCGGTGTGTGCGCGCGGAGCCCTGTATACGCCTGCACGACGAACATAATAAATAACAATACGAGTTCTGTGCCTACGGATACCGGGAGGATCTGCATATAGGTCCTGGCCTTATACCTGAACTGCCGCGGCGCGTCATTAAAATTATTTATGAGGAAATAAGAATCCTTCTTCCCCCCGAAGCGCGGAGCTCCGGGGCCCCGAGAAATCGCGCGGAATCTCACTCGCACCCTTCTATACACGAAGGCGCGCGCTTATCCCCCCGATCCTCTTTAGTCGACCAGCGTCTGTATACGCGCGAACGCGTTCTCTGATATGTATGTGTGTGTATAGATAGATTAGTAGATT
The DNA here is from genome assembly GCF_002006095.1 of Pseudomyrmex gracilis. Lineage (NCBI taxonomy): Eukaryota > Metazoa > Arthropoda > Insecta > Hymenoptera > Formicidae > Pseudomyrmex > Pseudomyrmex gracilis. Next base: position 135,011 of record NW_018020676.1, on the reverse strand, counting down.
AAACTCGGCTGTTCTCTCTTTTCCTCTCCCGCGCGATCTCTCCGAAGCGCGAACGAGCTATCGATATCGAACGTACTTAAAAACTGCAAACACGTTATCAAAGAGATAATGTGCCTCATATTATTTATTACTATCATCTTTTATAGAATATATACGTGTAAGGAAATGTTAATTTGTTCCTTTTTGTTTTTGTTTTTGTTTTTTTTACACATGTAATTTTAAGTTTTGTTACAAATAGTAACATATCAATTGCGTGTTAATTTTACATTGAAATAGAAATAAAAAAAAACTAGTAATACACAAGAAAATGTCATCATGGACGCAAAATATTTTTAAAAGCGCGATATACGTGCATGTCTATCTCCTGCAAAAACGCCGCAAACTTCACTTTTTTATTTTTATTGTTTTTATTACAACTATATATCTTTCACTAAACAATTCGTATGTTTATTTAACACTCCATAAGAAGATCGCCTTGTTTACTGCTACACACCCACACGGGCATGTAACCCAATTAGCTACGCGCGTCTGTTTATTTACATAATCGGACGGTGGGGGCATTTAGCGTATCGATCACGTAATTATCGGGGCGAGTCGCAGACACCGATAGACCGGGGGCTCATTTAGAGGCCCAGTAAACTCGCGCGCGAGGCGAGAGCGAGAATGAAGAGGTAACGCCATAGGAGGTGTGAAATAAAAATAAAACGCCCAGGAAATTCTCAGCTGGGGGTCATTCCTGACGGAAGATTTTCGTTTCGGGGCTTTGAAGACGATCGACCACCTGGCCCCCAAGCGCATAGTTACACCTTGTAAACGTTCACTGTCTACCGCGGACCGATGGCGATAAACGCAACCGAGACTCGTGGCTTGGGCTCCGGTATATACACGGAAAAGGTATTCAACTGAGATTAATCGCCGCAGATTTGTCACGGGCATCGTTGCGGGAACGGCCGCTTATCTCTTCTTTTTTCCTGTCTCTTTTCTTTTTTATTTTTTGCTCAGCGGGAACACGGGGTTCCGAGTGATCGCGTCGACAGCCATCGGGTCGAGAAGACAATTTTCAGTGATAATTAATCTTACTCCATTGCGCGATCCCGACCAATGATCTCTTCACACGGGATCACGGGAGTTTAACGAGCTCGTATTTGGACAGTTTGCTTTCAGGAAATATCTTCCACAAGGTCCAACATGTAGTCTCTAACGATAACCTCGATCAAAAACGATCGATTTTGTGCGCGTGTGTGCAGGATTAAAATTAATTTAAAAAAAAACACACATACACAAATCTTACAATAGGTATATTGTCGCGAAACTCTTTTTACACGTCAGATATCCGTGTCTATATTTGCGATCAAGTTGCAATTAGTATCCCGCTGATTTTCAAAGAGCGAGTTCTTCAGAAGACGCGGACTCTCTCAAGTGCCGCACGCTCTCATCGTCCATCGCTCCGTCGATTGTCCGCGTTCGAATCGACGCGGCAATTTCGCGCAAACGACGCGTCGTCGAGATCGCGCAAAGTGCTGGCTTAAATGACGAGCACTCGTGATCGAACGTTCTCGCGCTGCCAAATGGCCACCAAGAGGGAGATGCGAACGGATCTCCGCGCGCGCGCAACATATAACCGAGACCGCTCGGCTCTGTTGCGGACGACGTGCACGTAAGACAGGCACCGACGTTATTAATGCATCCTCGGACACTCCGATACCATAGAGCTAACGATTATTTACTTCGAAATATTTATCCCGTATCTCCGTGCACGCCCCATTATCACGGCCGCATGATAAATGCTCCGTGTGAAAAATCGATTTTATTGTCGGTAACGTATATACATATATATATATAT
>NW_018020676.1:96748-133148 GCF_002006095.1 Pseudomyrmex gracilis | reverse complement strand
TTATTGTCGGTAACGTATATACATATATATATATATATATATATATATATACATATATATATATACATATATATATATGTATATATACGTACATGCGTACGCATTCTCGTGAGCGATCCTCCACAAACGAGCCGCTCTTCCCCGCGCGCGCGCGCGTCTGTATCTCTCGCGGTTATAACTCGCGCGAGAGAGGATCGGAGTAACGTAACGCGTTTTGACACGAGAACGCGTCCATCGACACACGGCGCGATGGACCAACGGATGATGGATACGCCTACTCTTGATATTTCGGTGATCAATAACGCGCCTCTCGGTGCCATTCGTGCCCGAAGGTGGGAACCATTATTCACCCGTGCAGTCGCCGGTGAATAAATAATTTACCTCGTCATACCAGCGCCATCAGACTTCGCGGCGGCGTCGGCGACGTTCTCTCGTTGCTTCTCTCTCACTTTCTTTCTTCCTCTCTCCCGACACTCTTTGTGTTACCGATAATATAAAGGTATGCGCGCGATTCGGTCTCTTCTCGGGTAGGTACATCATCGAAAACGATACGCATGTGGAGAGACGCGAAGCGAGACTTATCTCTCTCTTCTTCTATCCTTTCCGATGTTCGACGACTCGATGTGTGTCGAGAGGGCCTTCGAGGCTGCCGCGACTTTGAATGGCACGGTCGATTTATCTCCTTTACGCGAGACCATCAACGCGCATATCGGTATATACGACTCGTGTGCGTAAACGCGTGCGTCTGTGTGTAATACTCGCGCTCGTGCGTGAATGCGTCGTTTGGTTACTACACACACACACACACACACCTACACACGTAAAATAACGAAAAGCTGTCCGCGGTGTGGTCACTATTTGGGAGCATGATCGGTAGTTTCGATTCTCTTTCAGTTCGGGATCCGATACATTATTAACTCCGACGATAATTAGCGTCTAATTAACGATCGGCACGCGGTATGTATATATATATATATATATATATATATATATATACGCACGCTACTTTTAATTCCGTTCCGCCTCGAAATTTCTTCTTTTTTTTTTTCATGAAATGCACTTATCGTCGCTATGAATTCTCATGCGGTGTCAAACATACACGTGCAGTATCACGTTTCAATCAATTTTCTCGCGTACTCTACTTCGTGTCTTGTAATTCGTTCGATGTTTTCCGGAAAAAATTTGCAGCCATTTTTTAAATACACAATGTAATTTAATTTAACTTAGCAGTATATTTTATAATCGTACTCTGAAATTGAAGCGGTAGTCGTTAGCGTTTTACTTTCTTTAAATTTACTAAACTAGCACAACACAGGCGCGCGCTACGCGCACGCTATTGTTATTTTTATTTAACGTGTTGTCAGTGAACACAACCTGTCACCGCGATGACAGATAGTATATACGTCTTATAAACCATATATATATAATACACATATGAGAAATGTCAGAAATAATAACTATTTTTTGAGTTTGATTTTTATGCGTTATTTCTGACATTTGTCATATGTGTATTATATATATATATGGTTTATAAGACGTATATACCGTAATCACGTGACCGAAGTCAGTAACACCGCCGCGGTCGCGCGGCCGAGGTCAGTGACCCCGCCAAGGCCGCGCGGCCGAGGTCAGTGACCCCGCCAAGGCCGCGCGGCGGAGGTCAGTGACATTACTCTGTAGTATGTATATAATACATATAATATAATATAAAGTATAATATTATAAATATATAATAAATTATATGTATAATACGTATTATTTAATGTTATATATAATATAAATTACAGTCACGTTATTTTCACGTGTTGTTTTTCTACTCTTTCCTGTCACGTGACTTTAGTTACGTTTTTAATTTTCTCTACATATACGACGAACTGTCTCAAAAAATCGCTTTTCATTATTTACTCTCTTGATCTTACCAATTTGATTCAACTCGATCAACCAACCAACCAATCGGTAACGCGGAAAAGAGGCAACAATCAAGATCGATAGAATCGATTCTGATTATTTGCACACGCTTTTTCTGGTAGGATGATCAAATTGATGTTTTTTACACAGTGTTTACTGCCGTCGATCTTGTTTTTAGATTAATATTTTAAATATCATTGTCACACAGTCGTTAATGAAGATCCAAAACAATTGAATCGAAACGTTTGAAATAATAAGTTGATATAATTAATAAGTTAATAAATACATAGATACTCGATCAATCTCTGTATATTAACTCGCATTAGTCTTGAAACTTGGATTTTTTCTTTTCGCGATCTAATTTAACTCATTAATACTCAGTGGCAATTTAAGTTTTAATTCAATTTTTACGTCTATATTGTTCTCCTTCTCGATTATCTCGGTTTTTAATTTGTTTACTTCAGTAAAAACCGCGGGTACGCACACTTGAACTCTCAGAGACTAAGGTGTGAAGCTCGGGATTGTAATAAATATTTGTAATAAATAAACGAGTGCAAAATTACGTCGGCTCTGACTCTCGGAAATCGCCGTATATAATTATATCTCGGTTGACTGACTCATACGCGCAGCATTATCTCGTAGGAGGACCGAGACGCATTCATATAGATCTATAAAACCTAAACAGCCATAAAACAACCTCCAGGGTGGCCTTGTCTTGATCCTAGATTTACGCGTATTAAAAGGGAATTACAATATTAATAAGGCTGCTTTAATGGGCCAGCGGCCTTCATGTCAAAAACGTCCGCCTTCGGCCAGAGAGGAACCTATATTGCCTTCCTCTTTGAAACTCGTTACGATTTTGAGTGCTCCAGTGCCGACTTGGAACGGAGCAGCCGTAAATATCGACGAAAAATATCATTTATCGTTATTCACACGTGTTATTGCCTCGCTTACGATATATCATTTCGATCACGTCCACGTTTAGAAAAATTATTTCTCTCTCTTTTTACTTTTACCATTTCTCACTAATGTTGTCGCTGTCTCTCTGTGCCTGAATATTGACAAAAATATATCGAAAACGCGCGAAAGACAGTTAGAAAATATTATGGATGTTAATCGAGTTCAGATGGAGAAAGACGGTCTGTGACATTTCGAATTTCAAACTAATGGCAATTAAAATATGGTAAGCAGCTACTCCCTTTCCTTCTCTCTCTCTCTCTCTCTCCCTCTTTTTCTCTTTTTCTTAATATCCCCCACACATACACACACGTGCGTATATATACGCATATAATACGCATATAATACGGGTCCAAAAAAGACTCGCAGTATTTTATATTTAACGCGAAACCGTAACTCGCCGTGTGGCTGCCGCTTCTATCCTCTCTGTTATATTCTTTTTCTTCGTTTTTGATTTATAGATAATTTATTGCGGCTATGGTCGCCGCGCGCTTCTTCGACTGCACATGTGCGCGTAGACCCGTGTGATTATTAGTCCGTGTAGATCGGTTCGTTTTGACGACGCGCGCGAATGATGAAAATATGCGACTCGCCTTCCGAAATACTTCAGATACTCGAACACAATACGTGTCTTTTTTAATTCAAAGGTAACGAGTTCTCGCGCGTGTAAAAATATTCCGAAAAATTGCAACTTTGTTTGACTTTTCTTTACAATCATAAATACAACTACGTACGAGAAGTACGTAAGACTGTTTCTTAACTCTTTATTCGCGAAACAAAAAAAAAAAAACAATTAATATCCGTTTCTCATCCTGTCAAGTTATAAAGTTAATACACCAGAACAGAGAGAAATTCCTCGAACACCGACACGCCGATCAAACTAATATTTGCAACGTCACACGGCGCAATTATCATTAGCGCAGCATCGTACACAAGGTAACTATGAAACGTATCTCTCCCGGTATATCACATAATGACAAACTAATAACAAACGAACTTGCGCGAGCCGCTCGTTTTCACCGGGTTTCCAAGTATATATATCGCGTGCTAAAAGTGCCTCTTACGTTAACACTCGCGCGCGCACAAGCAGATGCCAGGTATTCACGAGAACCCGCTTCTCTCTCTCTCTTTCTCTGGGCCCGTTATTAAAGTGCGTGTATTTCACGGGAAACGTTTACGAGCAAAAACCCAACGGCGCCATTATAGATACCTCCATTTTTACTGCGCTTTAAGAATCGTTTGCATAGTTGATTACGAAACCGGGAGAGAAAGAGAGAGCGTGCGAGCCAGAAGCGCAATTTGCACATATCGCACTTTGAAAGGGATAGGACCTTCTTTTCTTCTTTTTTTTTTTTTTGTTTAATAACTCCGCACCTCGATAAACACAGAAGAAAGAGGTGCAAATATACTTCGGGAAGAAGACTTCGGTAGAAGTCAATCTCTTTGCACATGAACGTGTAACCACTTTTGCGCAATATATATACACGAAAGTCTCGCTTGCTCGGCCGAAAATTCGTCGAGAAGAAGCAATTTGCGCGCAAGCGGAAAAGAAAAAGCGGAAGAAACGCGGGAATAATCGAGGAGCCTCTCCTGATTCGCAAGCTCGAGCGGAGGGTATTCGGGAGCGAAATGGCAAAGGAGTCACAAACGGCAATCACAGCGCTAAGTGCTAACCCAATCAAGCAACCGCCTTCTCTCTGCCTCGGTCCGTCTCTTCCCTCCCGGTTTCCGCAATGTCTACTACTTCAAGGAGAGCCCTATCCTTCGTCTCTCAAATTATGCTCTTCGTCGTTCGCCACCTCATCGCATGCGGCGCGCAGGAAACTTTCTACGGGAATCTTTTCTTGAAATCAACACTAATGTAGAGAAACTCTTCCTTAAGTTTTCTCAAAATCTTTTCGCATTATTGCTGAATCTTAAATCTCTAAAGAGATGTCTTGTCTCTCCGCGTACGTATTTCTCTTTTAGAATATTTACGAGAGTTTTTTTTTTTATTTCATACTGATAACAACTTGAAAATCATAAATTGTGGGATCAAGTCTATGCAAGTCTTTTGTTCAAGTTGTATCTTTCACAGCTTTCACTTTCGGTTCGCAAACAGTGCACGTCTTTCATTGACGGTTGCACTGACGTGCTGCTAAACCACCGTGGCGACCATGCATGTCGCAAGCTCGAGCTGCTCGAGATTTCAACGATCAGACGGAAACTAGTTCATATGACGAGACTTGGACTGTTTGCGAGAAAAAATTCGAACTTTCACTCGAATTAATTTCTCGAAGTCTGATACAGTTTATTTTTCGATCGATAAACATATGATTTTATAAGAGTATTTATACAATCGAAAGTAAGAAAAACATGTGACTTTTTTCGTACACGACTGCATTCGTCGCGCAAAAATATTAGATAAACATATTTCTCTCTCTCTTCTCTCTCTCTCTCTCTCCTGGTTATCTCCTCTCATTGTCAAAAGAACATATATCGCGGACGGACGTGCACGGAGCCGGACGCGAGAGATCCTTCGTTCTCTCCTCTCGCGCGTATCCTCTTCTCTTTTCTCCTATATCATTCTTTCCCCCTTTCATAGTTCATATATCAAACGCTTAGGCAAGGCGGCGACACATAAATACCGGTACGCGGTATATAAAAGCCCGCACCTCGGCAGGGTATATCCCCGCCGTGTGGCTCTCGGAGCCTGCAGTAGATAAAATATATTAACCCGCCTCGCGCGGCTGCGCGAGACCGTGCTGGCCGCGTGGGTTTCACGATTTTCGGGGACACTTCTCTCTTCTCTCCCTCTCTTCTCGTCTCTCTCTTTTTCAGCTTCTTCCTCGCCTCCTCGAAATGACTTACGACGAGCGGCGTGCTTTAAGTTTCTACCACTCCCCGTTCGTGTGCGTCGCACGGGATTACACAGCAACCGCGGAAAAAAAATCATATATTGCATCTATAATAATAAATAAATACGCGAGAGGAAAAACTCGATATATATATATGTATTCCGACGTGTGGAACATTTCGAGCTTGTATTTCTCTTTCGAGCTCCACATCGTGCGTTTTCCTAATTCGAGAAATGTTTACTGACGCGACTATTTCTCGCGTGTTATTCGTTTTCCCCCGGGGCTCCCTTGTATTACACGCCGAAATTAGATCGTTTGTATCGTTTGCAATGGTAACGCGACCGCGTGCCATTCTAAGGACGACAATGAGGAGCAAAGAGATAGAGAGAGAGAGAGAGAGAGAGAGAGAGAGAGAGAGAGAAGGATCGTCGACCGAGCTCCGTTGCTCCCTGGAGGTGATCGGATTATAGCGGAAACTCCAGAAACGAGGAACACGTTCCTGCCGTCGAACTCGCGTACGCGCGTGACACGGGTAGCGAAACGCCGACATAAGGCATTGTTAGCGTCTCCGGCAAACCCCGGAACAAGCTCTCGGGGTCAAATGCTGTTAGCGCGCTATCGAACTTGCCTCGTCGATATATGCCCCCGTCGTCTTCTCCCGGTTAAGCGCATTACGCTACCCTATACCGGATACGAAACGATCATTATCGCCCGCGAATACGTGTTACAATCCGATTCCGAGCGCATTCGGCGGCTTGCTCATTTCACAAAAGAAAATAAATAAGTAACTCGCTATATATGTATATATATTTTATATCTTCGCAAATAAAAAATACAATAAAATTACATTAATTAATATGTGTACAATCGCTACAACTGCTATTTATATCTACGTATATGTTTAAGTTGTTACGTTTAAAGAGCGGGGAGAAAAAATTTTGCGCGCTTATCGCGTCGTCGAGGATCGAAGATAACGAGAAGGGCGCATCGCGCACGGTGTGTATCCCGCGATATTCAGCGAAGGAGATCGGCAGATTATCGGCGCGCAATGCCCGAAGCGGCAATTAAAACCGTTTGTCGTTTCATCGCCGAAGATAAATTCATAAGGGAGTCCACGGGACGTAAAGGTACGTGTGAAGCCTCCGCAGTGCGCGGGCGCTCTCCGAGTGTGTATCTGGTGTGGTGTGTGTGTGTGTGTGTGTGTATGTGTGTCGTGCGCGGCGCGACGCATCGATGATTTACATAACCGTGATACTTGCCCGGGTACCTATACGCTCTCTTAAGAATCACTATAAATATGCCGAGGATGGTTTAATATGCGGTAGCCCTTTAATTTATAACAACTTATTAAATAAAGGCCCGCGGCCATTTACGCCGCGCCCGCGTGGAAGTGAAATCGCCACCGGCCTCCCGATCTTGCTCTGATCGACCGCGATAAATAAACAGAACCGAATCCCCTATACCCTCTATTACTCGTTTATCGAGTCATTTATCGACCTCGCGAGAATTCGCTCTGCTATTATCTGCATCCTTGCGACATTTCTGCGCGACGTGCTCCCGATATTATATACGACGGCATTGATCCGCGGCACCGACGTCTAAACGTGAGAACGCACGAGCGTATCTCCCGTTATCGTATGGGTACGTCGACGCGGCTCGATGCACAATTGCGCACTGCCTGCGGCTATAGAAAACTATTTAGTCTCCCCGGGATTCTCTCTATTCGGGGCGCGTGGCTGCGCCGTTTAATAGGTGCATTCCGCTTCACGTAGCAGCGGAACGTGCGACCCGAATTTGTTCTCTCGGTGTCGCGCGCGCCCTACACGGTCGTGGATGAATTTTGCGTCGAGCAAAAAATCAGAAACATCGGTGAAAAAAAAAAATAAAATAAAAGATCGTTTGTTACAAGGTAGACGGTTGAGAAATTAATGAAAGAACCGGAATTAAAAAAAAAAAAAAAAAGAAAACATAGTCGAATAACGCTGACAAATCCGGAACACCCTGCACACATATGCTGTCTGCGAAAGTATATCTCCGATGAGTTTGAGGAGAATTAGCCGCCGCGCCGATTAATTTCGATACGTCGACGCCGTAGGCGATTGGGGTGGTGATCCCTTTCGACGCTTAATTGGCTCGGCTACGCTCGGTTCTCGCTGCTGTCGTGATCGAAGCGACTCGTCAATGTAACAAACATCCCTTACCGGGCAAGTTAACGCGGGGGGGGGGGATGCAAGTTACCTACCTACACTCGCGGTGAGATTATGCGCGCAAATTGCAAGAACGGATGATCACGCGATCGAGATAATTCGTAAAGATACGAATTCTTATCGGATTCTGTTATCTTTATGGACGAAAGAAGCGCGACACAGAAACGCGCGTCTCCCACGTGAATCTTGCATCATATCTCGGGTTAAAACCCGGGATGCTGTGTGTCGGTTTAGCGGTCTCGTATCTGCGGAATCTCTCTCGTGTCGCACACGTGCGACGCACCTTACCAACCTTACGCCGAACCGGCTCACCCTCCGCCCGCGTCACATACACGCCGTCCGTTTCTCGGATAGTCCCCTTTTAGGACTGCTGTGCGGGGCGTGAACTCACATTCACGCACGCCCACGCACGAAGGGATGATAACTGTTGCGGGGTCACTCGATACGACGACGACGACGACGACAGCGGCGGCAGCGACGGCGGCGACGAGGTCGCACACAATCTGCCGCGCCACTTCCCCCTCGCCTCGTTCACAACGTCAATGTGTAACAACCCTTACCGACACGGATGGCTCCCTCTGTTGGGGTTGCACAATCGCGCCCTGATTGATAATTTATACGGTGCGTGCAGGTTATTTGATTATCCACCTCCAGCTGGGCGGCTCGGCTCTTCGTGCTCTCCGCGCGGGACAAAATTTTGCTCGCCTCCTTTTGCTGCTGCGCGCCTCTCTTCCGTTTTTTTCGGAGCGCGCCGCGCTCTTCTCCTCCGACACGTTGTTTTGCGTCCGTATTCTCTCGCGCTTCTCCTCCGCGATGATTAAAGATCGAAACACGATGCAAGATATATAAAAATACAACGTCCGAAACTGGTATAATCTCAATATAGGAACATGTTACAAATGCGAAGAAAAACCTAACCGATTTTTGCGAGAGACTTTGTTGTTCCTCCTCTCGACGCGAGAACAATTTTTATTATTGAAATCGGATTGTGTCGGTCGAAAGCGAGAGAACAAAGTAATAAAAAAAAAAAAAAAAAATCAAAATATTCGGCTTACGCTTGTCTGAATTGAATCGACGTGGCGTTTTACGCGCGGGGATCGCGGAGGGTTGCGTGATGTTGTTGTTTGAGTGCACGCCGGGTGTAAGGGTAAATACGGACAATTACATATTTTCCCTTCTGATCCTGAGATCGCGCGGCCCCCAGCGAGAATCGCGACGTACATATACAGCATTATACGTAGGCCGTTCATCTCTGTATGGGGTGGTTACGCAAGCGGGGGTTGTGACATGCGGGCGAAGTGACTGTGCTGTGACAGAATCGTCGACAGGGGGACGGCGCTCTACGTTGATGGCATAATTGGTATCATTCGGGGGCCTTCTTTTGAGGTGACCCATCGCGTCGCGGAGTCCTATTACGCGACGTGCGCAATTATGCGCGTCTCGTTCCATGCGGTTACACATTCCCCGATGTACATTCAACTTCGTATATTTATTTATTCAATCAAGACGTACAAATAAAAATATCTGTCGACAAGAGTTGCGCAGTGATCGATTTATTTTTTCTCTCTTTTCCCCAAAATTTATTTTCAAATTAAACATATCTATGGCGTACGCAAGAGAAAGACACATTGTGGTTGAAGATACTTTTTTTCACACATTTTATCTCGTTTCACAAATAAATATATAGGACAATTTTAAAGAGATAATATTTTTTCATGATACTTTAATCTTACCTAGTGTACTTGTATATTTTTGCTTGTTTCGTTGCAACGTCCTTTTCGCGTTCGAAATCTCCATTTTTTTCGCATCGGAAGATGCCGGTTGATGCTCCGTAATGAATAATCCTGATGTGAGGTTGTTGCTGCGTTTTACGTTACCGCGATCTGCGGTTCTTCTCACGGTGTGTTCTTCTGCAATTTGTTTGCAAATTTCATCGTCTATCTTGTTCGAAAGATTATTGCGAATTCGCGGAATCTCGATGTTCACTTGTTCTCGATTAGCATCCTCGTTCGTTATGTCATTTTCAGTACGCGTCGTGGCAGGTTCTCTCGTTCTCAGACGCTTCCACGTTCTTACGGGTAACTTGGAAGTAAATTTCCATTTTTTCTCTCTTTCTATGTCTACGAGCGGCAAAGTATCTGTTCTTTTTAAAGAGAATACCCGTTTGTTTGTTGCCGCTCTTTCTTCCAGCGACGATCGTGAAGCGGCACTGATGTTGGCGCGATCAATTTTATTGTTCTCGCAATTTCCGCGATGAGTATTACTTCTTTCCTTCGCCGCGTACGTGCGTTCGTTGATCTTTAAATTCACGACGCGCTTATTTGTTCTTACAGGCCGGCGGCTCGTTTCACCGGGAGATTTATTGGTGACTTTCTTTATGAACTTGTTGTCTTTGTGAATTGATCGTTGACAACGATCTTCCCTCGAGCTCGTTCGGGCGGAAGTCACATTTGCGGTTTCTCCCGTTCTCTCGTCTGTCGGAAGGTTAACATTGAACTTTCTTCTTTCGACTGCCGAACGTGGCCTCGTATTGGTTGAAGCTACTTGAAAGAAAGAGATGGACAAAGTAAAAATAATAAATAAAAATAATAAATAAAATGTAAACTAAAATAATAAGAGAAAAATGTAACTAAACTAAAATTTCTGCAGACATCTGCTGCTTATATCGCGTCGAGCTTCTTTCCGACAATATAAATAATCGACGTAAAAAAAAAAAAAAAAAAAAAAAAAGAAATCCTTGCGTTTTATAATTCTCACCATTTTCCGCGGCACACACGTTCGAGGATCGTTCATCGATGGATGTTTGCGCCGATTGAACGCGCGGTGAATTCGCGATTGGTGCGTTCGATTGCAATATTTTAGACTTCCTCGTTACCGAGCCGCTTCTCGAAGCTCGATATCTCGCAGGTTTTGGCGATAAATTTTCTTGACTGTTTTCCAGCCGCGGTTCTTTGGACTCTTCTTCTCTTTCTGAGTTAATATTCTCTTCGTTCTCTCTGTTCCGCTGCATATAGAAGTTACGCAATTTTTTTTTTACCGGCACTTCTCGCAATTCATTTTTCAATATCGTCGAATCTGAGGATATCAATTCTTCACCACTCGTGTCATTTTCCCACGAAACAGAGTCCGAAAAATCATCACTCTTCAAAGACGTAGAGAATTCTGAAAATATTTAACGCCTCTTTAAAAGCATCTGCAGTATGTTGAATTAAAAACTATTGCCCACATCCAATTGTATTTTCTAATATAAAATACGAATTACTGGAAATTTGGAAGTCTTTCTTACATATATTTTTTTTTAACAAAACTGCACCTGCGTTGCGATTTAAAATCTCGTTTATCCTCTTCGTTCGGCTTTTGTGATTTTCGCGAGGAATTTCTTCGTTGTCGATAAACCATCGCGGAAAATTGTTCTCTCTTTGGTACGCGCGATTAGGCGAAAATTCGAGATCTCTCGAATAATTTTGTTTTACGTTCCGTGGAAAATATTCTCTTCGAGAACGTTCGGCAATTACGTTCCGCAGATCGCCAAATTGCGCATAACAATCATTTTTATATCGAACCCCAGTGTTATTTCGCGGAAGATCATTGTACGCGTTGTCCTCCACATAGGAATCGTAATCCAGATCAGCCATGTACACGTCGTCGTAATTCAGATCGCGTCGTTGCGCTTTTGCGCTCTCAACGTACTTGCCGTTTCTGCGCTATCGAATCGATCGAAAGATCGTGAAAGCGCCAAATTCGCGGGTGCTTTTAATTATGTATCGCTTACTTTAAAATGATTTGAAGCGATGGTGAAACTTGTCGGTCTTTCGTTACGCCATTTGGCGGTTCTGCGAGCCGACCGGAAGTTCTCGGCTCCTCCGCGACGCCGCTCGAACGCGCTACGTGGAAAATGTCCGGAAAACGCGCTTTCCGTGTCGCAACCGACATCTGTCAATTCCACAATTGTGCCCGGGCTGTTGTAATCGGGAGATCGAAAAATCGGTAGAATTGGTTCCGCGTCGTCCACGATAAGAAACATCGAATTTTTGAGAAACGTTTCCATGCTTGATTTTTTTAGTTATAAAAATATCACATGCTCTGAAAAAACGTGCTTTTTGCATCAAACTTGCGAAATAAATTTCTTTTTTTTTTTTTATATGTATGTTTGAAAGTAAATATTTGTATCTTTGAAAGAATGAGTTGTGTTTGACTTTCTTCAAATTTAAATAATTTGCGTATAAGTATAGAATATTTCGAGTGTCATTAATAATTTTAATTTACTTATTTCTTGCAAGTCTCAAGTGAAATGGTAAAAATATGTCCAGTGACGGCATTGATGTATTTCTTGTCGGACATGATTCTTACGCCACGAAACAACGTGTTTTGCATTTTTCCACCGTTAAAGAATGCACAGATGTAGATATTTTGTTGTAAAAATTTAATTTTGACATTTTCGTTCTTACATCGCTGCGAAATGAAGCCGAATGAATCAAGCGGCGAAGAGAAGCTCCGATTCGACAATTTCGAATGGCCGTAAACTACAGCAATTGCCATCTAGCGGTGAATATAGTATGAAATAACAATCGGCCGAGTTATCGACTAAAAGTAAACAGAACACGTTTCAATATATTATATGAAGTTCCGATGAACACCTACCTAACCCTAACCGTACTAGTTTCAGGTGTGCTGACACTTGCTGATATATTCCACGTTTTTTAAACATCATTCCTGATTTTTTGTGAGTCTAATATTCTATTAAAATTAATATATCTGAGTATATGTTGTTTACAATATTAATATACAACTTTAGCGTATGACTTGTGCGATATAAAATAAATTATCTCATTTTACAATATTACATTTGTGAATTTTGAAGTGTCAAAATTTTGTTTCTCAAGTTATTTATATAAAATGATTATTCTTCCAAGTATGTACGTTTGCAGGTATTTATCTTATCTCAAACATTATCGGTGATTATGCAGAATCTCACGGAAGCAATAGTAGCACGCGCTACAGACCCCGTAATCGCTTTTACTGCTGCTACCGTTTTTGGTTATTGTTTATACAAACTCATGATAATCACCAGTAGAAGAAATCCACCAGTTAAAATCACTCGGGAAGAAGATTTCGTCGAAGATATTAATATGGTAAAAACACGAATCTATTTTGATTTTAAATATTTGATTTACTTGAGTGATCGGGTTAGACATCATCATGCTTTACTCTGTTGTTTTTGATATCCAGATCGAAACAGATTATCACGATTATCACAAGTTGGTTCTAGTAATTAGAACAGACTTGAAAATGGGAAAGGGAAAAGTAGCAGCACAGTGTTCCCATGCTGCTGTATCGGCGTACAAAGCTGCTAGAAAACATCCAAAACTCTTGCAAGTTTGGGAAGAATGTGGGCAACCAAAAATTACTCTAAAGGTTGATTTAAATTTGATATATTTTTGAAAATGGTTCTTTATTGTTGCAACATTTTATTTTTCACGATATGTGTTAAAACTGGATATTACTTTCACAGACGTGTGTGTATGAAAAGAAAACTTTATTGTTTTCAGGTGGATAATGAAGCTGCTCTCATGGAAATAGCAAAGCATGCTAAAGCCGTAGGTCTCTTATCGAATGTTGTACAGGATGCTGGGCATACACAAATTCCAGCAGGAAGCAGAACAGTGTGTGCAGTTGGTCCAGGCCCGGCAAAATTGATAGATGAAGTAACTGGTCATTTAAAGTTATTTTAACTACTCATTAAATAAAATATCATATACATATATGAGTTTATACATTTATTTATTGCGTAACATCCTCTGTAAGTAAATCTATTGATTAAATTATCAGTCTGTTATCTGAAGTCTTTTAGGGTTTGTGTAAAAATCTTACTTGGAAGAAATTTTTTTTTGGATTTTTTTTTTAAAGGCTATAATAATACATGATTTTATTTTAGCTCTTTTCACTCTTCACATAAAATAGAATTTTTGACAAAATTCTCTTGAAAGAAAAAAATAAAACTTTTTTTTTATCAAAAAAATTCAACAAAAGTAATATATCTTACAGATTTGTCTTAAAATTAATATAATACATATATTTCAAAGTATACATTGTAGCCTTGCCCCTTAACTTCTATTGCGTGAAATGTTTTTTTTTTTTTTTTTTTTTTTTTTGTTAAATAATTATTAGAACGCATAAGAACCGTGACAGTCAAAATAGTCACATTAACTATGTAATATTTACGTATGTGGATAAATATAAAAAAAAAAGTTTTTGCTAGTTTTGATAATTAATATTGTAAATGTTAATAAGTAAATGTTTATGGACGGATTACACTGAACATTATTATTTGAATACAAATATATATTAACGAGATTATCTCATTCTTGTGTGTGTGCATAATAGAACTCACGTACAAGCTTCAATATGTACAAAAAGCAAACTCGAAATGCTTCTAAAAATGCATCTAATTAATATATTTTTCTGCGAGTATTTTAGTTCAAAATCCGCAAGTTCAAGTTGACACGTACTTGCGCTTTATTATTTACTATTCGTCGAGATTATTTTCTGCTAGTTTTGCTATAGCAAACATTTGCAGCAACAATCCAATTTTTCCCATGCTCCCTCATTCTTTGGTGCCCAGTACTCTCTCTCTCTCTCTCTCTTTCTCTCTCCACACATACACACACAAACACACAATTGTACACATAAATGTGTTTTAATTTATAAATATAAAATTTTTTTATCTATACCGGTGGCGCAGGAGCTTTTCGAGGTATTTTATTCGAACTAGCGGCACTGCACTGCGACTCGGCGATGGATCTACCGTCAGCCTCGTCTCGCCGACAGAGATCCGGCTCGTTCTGTATCCAATTTTGCGTCTGGTGACCGCCTGTTTTTGTCGACTCTGACTCCTCGTTCTCGGGTACGGTGCCCACTTCCTCCAGTAATTTCGACAAAGACGGCGCTAGACCTAATCCCAAGCTACGTTCGTGATAGACCTCGGAGATTGTGGGTGTAAGCTCGCGCGTTAGACTTGTCAGGGAGGTAGCCAGGTTTCTCAAGTTTTGTGGGTGTGTCTCTGTGGATTGCGTCGTGTCGGTCTGCGCGCAGATGTCTTCATTTGTCGTCGAAGTATGTCGCATCTTCCTTGTGCTTGTGCCGACTTCCGTTCTAACGCTTAATCTCTCCAGCACAGTGGGCGGCAGCGGCGGTAATGGTTGACGCCTCAACACAGTGGCATGTCCGTTGTCCCAATCTGTCACCGAACTGCTTGAACTTGAGCCCGGTCTTGCTAGAGTCTGATCGGGATAAAGATTCCGAATACGCGTCTGATGGTTCAGATTAAGTGCTACAGGAGGACTGGGTGTGAACGCCACGTCCGATTCGCCTGTAAAAAATATTTGTAAAATATTAAATTTATATATGAGAAATATCTTTTCAAAATTTCATTTTTTAGTTTAAAAAATAATATTAATGCATAACATCCTGCAATTGGTTCGAGAGCCCGTTATTCATTATTCAAAAAAAAAAAAATAATATTCTTTATGTATTACAAATTCTTTACAAATTTACTTATACATCTACCTCCACCATTTTGACACGGTTGTCGTGATGCTGACAACAAAACATTCGGTGGTTCCATGGTTTTTCCATCTGGTTCGCCGCGATGTCGTACATAACTCGCGAACGCTCCTCCCAATCGAGGCCGTTCAACAAGATTCTTTTCGGTATGAGCCACGGAGGCTAAACTCTCCATCGAACTGCTGGAATCTAAGCTGAGACTTTTTGGTGCTTCTTGTGTATCTGTAATCAATATACCACATACAATAAATATTATTTATATTTAAAATGTGCAATCTCAATAGTTCTATTTGCAACACACGAATTATATAATTTACCAAACAACGCGAGAAGAGCTTGAAGAGCAAATTGTACAGCTCTACGCGAAGCTTGTTTTCCTGTTCTCAATGTCACTTCCGATTGTCCGACCTCCATCAAATCGAAACCTAAACTAGCAAACAATTCATGTGACCCCGATGCCCTCCAAACGTGTACAGGTAAAATAATTTCTTGTCCTTCTGTGGCACAACTGGCTCTTCTCATGGCAGCAATTACATCTTCTGCAGCTTCTGGTGCCTGCAAAATGTAATTTACACAATTGAGATACAGAAAACTCTGAAATATTTAAATACAAAGTGAAGAATTAGTACCTGTAAAAGCCTTGCTAAAGCATGTAACGATGATTGACCTAATCCTAATAACGCTTGCAAGCTGGCACTGCATCTCGTCAATCTTTCTTCGGGATCGCTTTGTGGAAAGAACACGGAGGATGGTATTCCGTTGCCAGCTGGTTCGAATCTGAATCCCACGGACATCAGAAGTTCCCGCCAACCTGTAGCAGCGCCTACTTTATTCTCGATACTACGCTGAGTCGTATACATGGCGTTCTTCTGTCCGCGATGAATTCTCTGTAGTGATTTCTCCACTAAATGAAGCGTCACTCGCAGCGCATCTCTGCTCTGTTCAGGTCCGCCGCGTAGCAATTCCGCCAGTGCTTGGCCCATAAGTGCAACCTGAAATAAACAAATGAAGACATCTCGTTAAACAAAAATTCGTTGAATACAAAACTATGACGAAAAATAGCAGTGTCATAAAATTGCATTTACATTACCTTGTTAGATAATCTTGCGTCTCCGCCTATGAGTAACCAACCGGCCCAGTTGGCAGGATGAGCGAAGTGCCTAGTATGTTGAACGGTCTGCATCGCTTCGGCTAAGGCTCGTGACGCTCTCGCTCCTTGTAGCATCGCGCTGTAAAATGCTCGCAACAAAATACTACCGGCAGTTGGTGGTACTGCCCACATTCCTATCAGCACGCACTGCGCTCCCGCGCTTAACAAAGTCTTGGCAAGATTCTCTATGCCGTCCGACGTGGCGTTTGTGCACTCCACGTTGTTCCAACCGTGACCGCTGGACACGACTACTAGACGAGCTGACATTTTCAGTCTCACCAAGTCCGTTTGGCTTATCAGGTACTCCGGTCTGTCGGACGGTTCTTCGCACTGATCGGGTGAAAACGCTAGGCTGCTGGTGTTCCAGAAGACCGGCACCGTCAAATGGACGCATTCAGCATCCGGTAGAGATCGCAAAACCGCTGATCTGTTAGCTTCGAGTCCTATTGACAGAAATTTTTTATTTTTTTTAATGTGAAGATTATGCAGTCAAGAAATTTCTTGCATGCAGTACAGATGATACTAACCGGTCATGGCACGGGCTTCTAACAATTCGGCAACTATTTCCGACTCAGTCTCGGTGGAAGCGACACTTTCGGACCATCCGTATTCCTCTCGAACATCTTCTGGCAGAATGGGATTTCCGGCAACCAATGCGGCTACGGTAGCACCACCTTCTAGTACGGGAGTTTTCGATCTTTTTCTGAGAGCTGCGAGGGACGGCACTACCAGCAGGGAGAATCTTTCGCACAGGTAATCCTCTCCCGGATTAGACTGTAAAGCTGGGAATGGCGCCAAGTAAAGAGATTTCTCCACAACCATAATGAGTTCCTTTCGCGGGAGCGGTAGTAAATCTTCAAAAGGTGCAAGTAAAAGATCATAAAGCATCTGTATCGGCAACGGCGCCTGCCACGTGGGTCCCTTCGCTCCACGGCCCCAACGAGCACTCCCAGCGCGAGAACTCACAGAACCAACACTAAACAAACTGCTCAAACTGTAAGAACTGGCATTTAAGTGATGACCTCTCGATGGGATCTTAGTCGATTCCTCAATAAGTTCGTTGCTCTCGTCCAAAAGAGCTTCTCGTGCTTGAAGAACTCTCTTTTCCAGTCCTACTCCGTCGTCCAAGGTGGCAGAATGAAATCGTAACAATCCACGTCCTGGCGCCAAGCACCAAGCGTGTAATTCACATCCCACCTCGCTAAAAAAAAATTTAAAAATAGAATATTTCACATATTTTTCTTATATTTAAAATCAAGATATTTTTGTTCGCAAAAATACCTGTAATATAAGATAATTCCGCGTTGTCTATCAATGATTTCGGAATAGTGAGTAGCGTCGTCTAAAGAATTACTCTTAGACCGTCTAGATCTCTCGGCCCAATTTAAAGCTTCTTCCGCGCGATTTAAACTGATCAGCACTTTCTGTAACATTCTATACGTTTCCGATAGTAACTCGGCCCGGCTAGGTTGGCCGCAAGTGAGAGACACAGAAGCTCCGTCTAGCGATTCCAACAAGTTCGCAGCCTTTTCCAAGTGTTCCACAGAGATGCTCGCTTCTCCGGCCTCCCAATGTACAAGACCGAGTCTGTGTCTCAATCTGGCGGCCTCTTCTCTTCTTCCCAAACCCTCGGACAGTGACAAACCGGATTGCAAGTAACTTAGAGCGCGAGACAAGTCGCCGCACAAGTGATGAAGTCGCCCGAGACTTGCGAAAGCTGCCGCTCGAGCCGATTGATCTCCTGCCGCGGCTGCCAGGCTTAACGATTGTTCCTGCAATCTTATAGCTTCTTCATACTGTCCCAATGTTTCTTGGGTCACTCCCAGATTAGCGCAAGCGCGAGCTTGCAATCCAGCCGCGTCCAAGCCTTCAGCGATCGACAGTTCCAATTGATGATGGCGTAACGCGGAATTCGGATCGTCCATTAAAAGATGAACCGCTCCTAGACCACTGGCGGCTTCGGCTTCGGCCGCTTTATCGCCGAGTCCTCGTGCAAGAGCTAGTTGATGTGACAAACAACTAACGGCTTGTTCGTGATTACCCAACGCAGCGTGTACTCTGCCTGTTCCGGATAAAAAATGTATTTATCATTTTTATGGTTTGCTCTTTCACATAAACTTGAGAAAATAATTAGATTTCTTGTTTGTATTACTGATTTACCTAGATCTCCGTAAGCAGCTCCTCTCGCTTCAGGGCTGTCCACTTCATGAGCAGCCACTAATCTCTTTTCGAAACATACCAAGGCTTCTTGTAAGTTTCCAGTTGCCTCTCGAGCTCTTCCTAATCCTCTGTAGGCTCTCTCTTGATCCCTTATGCTTTTCAACTTGGTTGCGGCTGCCAGTTGCTGCTCGTGACACTTGATTGCTTCTTCCAGATCACCCAAGGCTTCGTAACAGTCACCCAAATTTCCAAGTGCTCGAGCTTTATCGAGCAAAGCCGTGCCTGTGATTAGCGGCTCCAAAGTTGCTAATTGTTGCTCGAAATAACCGATAGCATCTTCATAATGTGCCATATTGAGTCTAGCTATGCCTAAATTTCCTATAAAAAAAAAGATAATTTTTTTTATATCATTGTTAAATTTACTCTCTTCATTTTAAACAAGAGATTTTGAATGCATTTTCAAATGAAAGTTTAAATTACCCAATGCCTGAGCTTCAATTCCAGAATCCGCTAATTCTTTCGCTCTCTCCAACTGTTCCTGATAACATTTAACCGCGTGCGTGTATTGTCCTAGTGCCATGTGCACTGCGCCCAGATTTCCATGTGCTCTGCATTCGCCACGCAGATCACCAGCTTCTTGTCTCAGAGTTAACTCTTGCGTGTGGAAACCCAATGCCTTATCTAAATTCTTTGTAGCACGATGAGCGACCCCTAATGCGCCGTAAGCGGCTGCTTCCAAACTACGATCGGCAGCTTGACGCGCCAGATTTAACTGACGTTGATGCATTTTAATAGCTTCGTCAATCTCTCCCATACGCAACAAACAATCACCAATATTTCCTAGAGCTCGAAACTTGCCAGCCAGATGCTTAGTCATGTGCGCGATCGCTATTAAATGATTCAAGATTATCAAAGTGAGTATTTTGCATCAATATATTCTAAAAAAAAATGCATGACAATTTTACCCAAATAATATTTCTGACATTCCAAAGCCGTGTCCAAATTTTCCAGCGCCAAGTGAGCTAATCCCAGATTGCAATAAGCTCTTCCCATCCCGGATTTATCTTGCAGGTCCTTAGCTAGCGCCAAATCCTGATCGTAGTATCTGACCGCCTCGCGGTGATTTCCCAAGCAATAATGAGCGTATCCCAAGAAGTGGCACGCTTTAGCTTCTCCCTCCACATCGTGTAATTCCTGCGACAGCATCAAGTAGTGCTCGTAATACGGCACTGCCTCTTCGAATCTGCCGCGTGAAGACAGACAATTGGCGAGATTCAGTAAGGCGCAAGCTTCTCCAGCCGTGTCCTTCAATTCACGCGCTATTGCCAGATGAGCTCTGTAATGTCTCAACGCTGCTTCGTGGCCCTGTACGGCCTGATATGCGACCGCCAAATTTCCGTGTGTGCTGGCTTCCGAACTGCGATCATTGACCTGTGATCATTGAGCAAATTGATAAAATTAACAAATCTTATATTTTTGTTAATTTGTGAAGGACAGATAATGACACATGTGTACGTGTTTCGAGAATAATCTCTCACCTCTTTGCTTATCGTCAATTCTTGCTTATGATATTTGATAGCCTGTTCATAATAACCCAAAGCGTTGTAAGCGTTGCCGATGTTACCGTATGCTCTACCCATTCCGGCTTTGTCTCCTAAAGATCTTGCGATTCCCAAGTGAGCCTGGTGCAATTTCAAAGCGGCGTCATGCTCGCCGAGTAATTGATATACTATACCCAGATTGCTGCAAGCTCGTCCCTCGGCCACCTTGTCTTTCGTGGCCAATGCGACATCGAGCTGTCTCTGATGCCAAAGTTTAGCTTGCGCCAGATCGCCTATGCAGATATCAAAGAAGTTATGTTTTTTCTAAATGTATAAACAAATCACATTATGATTATTTATTGTCACCTGCACATCTGGCGGCGTGACCTAATCCCGCATACGCTCTGGTTTCTATAGCTCTGTCTCCGAGTTCCTGCGCTATTCTCAGAACATTTTCGTGATAAGCCATTGCTTGTCCGAAATTTCTACGATAATGATGAGATGAGCCCAAGTTGCTGAAAGCCCTCGCTTCTTCCACGCGATCACCCAATCGTCTGGCTATCCTCAGATGCTGCGTGTGGCAGTCAACGGCACTTTCGAATTCTCCCATTGCCAAATAGACCGCTCCGACGTTGCCGATCTCGCGAGCCTCTTGCAGCCGATCCCCCATTTGTTTGACCAATTGCACACACTGTTTATGAGAAGCCAGGGCGTTTGGTAAATCGCCGATCGCCGTGTAAACGTGTCCCAAACTGGTCAAGGCCGACGCGGCCGCTTGCGTATCCTTACACTTCATAGCCAGAACAAGTTGATATCTGTGAGCTGTCAGAGCTTCTTTGAAGCTGCCCTTGCTGAAGTACGCGGAGCCCAGATTTCCGTGGGCTCTACACTCGCCCTGCGTGTCTCCTAAAGAACGTGCTACTCCTGAAAAAAATTCCAATATGTTTTGACAAAAACTTGCGAGTTTATTTATGAATTTCCTTTTTTTTGTGCGAATTTTATTACTTGCGCCTACCGAGATCTTGCTGCATGTAGTTTATTGCCTTGTCCAAAGAATTCAGCGCCCAGTACGCGCTGGACAGAGCGGAGAACACGGATCCTCTCAATTTCAAGCTACACGAACCGATAGTGAGCGCGGCTTCCAGTACACCAGCAGCCGCTCTGTATTGTCCGGCGCCGAGTAACTCCTGACCGACCACAGATATAACAACGAACGGCGATTCGTCGAGCTTCATCGCGCGCAACTGTTGGAACGTTGGTTCCAAAGTAGGACGCAGCGGTGACTTCAGAGATGCTTCCACTAAACCGGATAGCAACTGATGATTCGACGCATCGTGAGCTAATCCCGTGCTGAATGCAACGAGAGCTTCTCCGTAACGTCCTAAGCATTGAAGCGCTACTCCTTGCCGATAGTACGCCTAATTAAAACATACAATCGCAATGAGTTTTGAGAAAAAACTAATGCGATGCAGAACAAAAAGAACATTATACCTTCGGCCACTGTGGACTTAACTCGGTAGCTCTGACAGCATCTTGCAGTGCGAGCGCGAATAATCCCATTTTAAGCCTAGCAGCTGATCTGTTTGAATATAATACATGACTGAGAGGATCCAATACTAGGGCTTCCGTGTACAATGTAGCGGCGAGCGCGTAATCCCCATTCTGGCACGCCGCATTGCTTCTGCGTACTGTTTCTAGGAATAATGTCCTAGATCCAGCAGCCAAGGCCGACGTACCTTCGGGCTCCACCTATTGTATTGTAAAATTGATATAGCGATTGATTTAACGATAACATCCAAAAATTTATACATATTTACATTCCCTCTCTTCAATGGATTAAAATAAAATTAACAAAATATAAAAAGTTACTCTTTATTATCAATTATCAAGTGATAAAAAAATTATATATCTATAAAATTATATCTATAGTATATATCTATAGTATATAGTATATATCTATAGTATATGGTATATATATATATATATCTATAAAATTTATATACATGTAAAATTAAAAAAAAAACGATGTATATTTATATAATCTAAATGTATATGTATATAAGCAAAAACTAAAGTTAATATTAAAAAATTAACTACAAAAAATATATAAAAGTTAATTTAAAAAATATTATAAAACTTTATTTTAAAAATATCTAAATAAAACAATAAATATGTATTTAATTATTTAACATAAAACTGATCAAAACAAATATTAAGAGACGTAACAAAATACTGTAGTCGAAAATCAGACCAAAAATCCGGAAGAACACGCGCAATACGAATTATTACCTCAGAGATATCCCTATGAGACATTGCTTAAGACGATCTAGTAGCATCCTCTGGCATGGGCATCATCTGCAGAGTGTCGAACTTATGTGAAAATCAGGCCCCGAATTTTGAACGTGCGCGAGACTTCTCTTTCTTTCTCTCTCTTTTTCGCTGCTTGTCTTTCTCGATAGGCCTTGTGTCTTGGCGCCTTTCGTCTCGGGTTGTTCTTCAACTCTCGATAGCACTCGGCGTCTACACGCGTTACATTGTTTCACCATTCGCAAACGGTAATAAGGGTTTCTTTTCGCTAGAACGGGCAAATGGGGCCGATTAATAAAAAAGAAGGGAGACAGGCGTCTTAGGGGGGCACCCACTGCATTCCTCAGGCACAGCCATCTTGGAATGTGACCTCAGGTCCCCTCGTTGGGCCCAGAGCGGGGCCGGCACTGCTGGCACGGTGTTGTTTGCTTCTTCTATGCTTTCTCTCTTCGTCGGTCGGGCCCCGATAGGTCCTCACCGCAACTACATCGGCCGCTCGCTCTATGTGTATGTGGTATCATCATCAAACACTACTTTAATAATACAGTATATGAGTGTGTATATACACATATATCTTCATCTACAGATGAAAAACACCCGGCACGAAGATATCAGATAAAATTATCTTTGCAGTTCTGGTATTTCGCCAGCTTGTATTAAAAAAAAAAACCAATGTTATTGAGGAATAAAAATAGATGGAATCAAAACGATCGAAAACGGCGACCGAGCGATATATAACGTGAACAGAAATATCTCTGAAATTTGAAACTTATATCGATTTTAACGTATCCTTTTACGTAAAGCGAACTAGGGTATCAGAATATTTTAGTCTCACGTTTCATTTACATCAAAATGTGAGAGAAAAAGAAATAATTATACATACGAATCGGTTGAAAGTTTTTTTTATTAATATACATTCTCTTATAAATTCTCTCGTGTTTCTGCAACAATTCGTGTGTTTCATGGACGCGCAAAAATTTATGTAAAACTGAAATCGTTGAATCGTTTCCCTGCTTGATCATTAAGCGCTATTTTTTCTCTGTACAAAAACTATACATAAATATATATATATATAGATATATTCTGTGTATATTAACGACATATATATATATGTATACAAATTCATCTATGTGTTGGCATACATGACTTATTAGCTATTATACACAAACTATTTTCCTTATTCTTTAGATGTTTGTCTAAATAACAATCAGTATCCTTATTGTAATTCGGAACGCGAGTGTCACTGAAGGAATGTACGTCGTTGCAAAATGCACTTATCACTTTTCATTGAAACAATTTGCAAAAAAAAAACACAATTTTTGCAATTAAATTCTCTCGTGCATTAAAAACATTAATTAAATAAATGCGCAAGTAGAACCGGAGGTAGGTACAATATGTTTGTGCAGAATAATACTATCTCTTTTTTGTCATACAGTTAGTTTGTCAATCAAATGGAATGTATTCGTCTCATAGGTTTCCCCATCTTTGACACATGTTGTATAAACATTGGCTATTATGTATATATAAATAGATCTTTTTTATGTATGATATATAAATACGTAAATATAAATAAACAAAAAAATATGGCAAAACGTTTACAAAAAAAAAAAAAAAAAAATTTAACGATTAACGTGAAATAACGTCTAGAAAATTTGATAGAATGTATAAATGTGTGTATGTACAAAAATGTAGCAGACCTAAGGCCATACTTTGTTAAAGAATTCCATGAAGGAATCGTATATCATGAACGTTATAGCGACATCTAAACATACTCGGCCTAATCTCGGAACGGTTCCCTTGTAAAACGCCATTGGACCCTCGTGTTTCCACACCTTTGTTATACAGTCTAGAGTATTTTTATATTTCGAAGCTTCCAGACCCTGAAACAAGATAAAATACATCGCAAATTTGATAGATGCTTGATGTCGTAACAGCCTATTCATAAAATTAATAAATTTTTACATACATACACACATACACACACAGTTATTATTATATACACATTGTACATACCTGCATTCTGGTTTTTACAACATCAATCGGTGTGTTGCCGAAAACGGATGCTGCTCCAGCGATTGCGCCGAATGCACCGACGAGTATTTTAGGAACATTCTTATTAGGGTCTCCTCCTTTGTACCAGTCTTTTGACGTTTCCATCACAAAAAATCGGATAGCTTGATTAGAGCCTTGCTTTAAGATCGTGGGCACTAGTCCTTGATATACTCCTTTAAAACCTATACATACATATGAAAATGATGGTTTATAGATATTGTTATCGAAAGATTACATAAGGTTTTGTAATAGTTATTAACATTGTTTACATATAATACATTTGAAAAACTTCAGTGTTATATAATAGGTAGCACAACAATAACAATAGCTTTTACGTGTACTTATTATTTTATGTAAAACAAAGTCTTTGCAAGACACTGCGACAAATCGACTATATATGTAGCAATTTGATCCAATTAAGGGTCTAACTAATGCGATTCATAATCGTACTTCAAGGACAAAATCATACGCGTTGTATTTTCTCTGTTACTTCAATTATATAACTTTTATCTCATTTTTAATGTAAAAATTCAAGATAATTAAAATATATCTATCCAATATAAAAATAACACAAGTCATAAGACACAGTATAAAAACAATACGAGTCATTAAAAAGCAATATTATCTTTAAAAAAATTGCAATAAAGTAATCATTATGTTTAAATGTTCAAAATAGCTAGTGCTCGTACCGTGTTCCTTTATAATCAAACCAACTCCGTGAAAAAATCCTCTAAATCTTGGATTAGGCGAACGTTGATCGTTGATAAATTTCACTTTAATCGTTTCCATAGGCGTGACCGCAAAAATAGCCTCACACACTCCAGCGCAAAGACCAGCCAGGAGTTTTCTTTGCGGATTGAGTTTTCCTTCGGTATCTACCAGTCGCGTTTTTGCAGATTCAAAAGCACCAAATCGCACTGCCGATTTCGGTATAGAACCATAGACTAAAACGGATAAACCTCTGTATAGACCAAAAAATCCACGAGATTTAACAGTCTTGGTCACACAATCGACTATTCCTTTGTACTGTTTGGCTGCACCAGACTTTTCATCCAATTGCAACTGCGTCTTTACGAATTCCGTCGGATAAGTAATGCAAATTTCTATGCCTCCAGTAATTCCACCTAAAAACCAATTGTATATTCTTCAAGTGTTTGTTTCGGAATAAACAAATTGTGTGAGCGCAAAAGTGTTTTTAAATAATTATTAAAACAGGTTTGTTGCTTATAAGAGAGATTGCGGAAAAAGGGTTTTCTTAAAAAAAAAAAAAACAGTATACAAAAAATTTTTTACAATTGTAAAATTATGCACACACACATACTTATGTGTATAAGTGTGTAAATTTTATTATAAACGCAAATCTCGGAACGTCTTATAAATTATTTATGCAGAGAAAAAATTATGAAAGAGAATTGTCATTGTAGAAATGAGCGAATACATTTTGCAAACAACGTTTTCGCATCGAGGCCTGAAAAGAGTACGATGACCTTGTAAAAATCATACATGATGCATAGATATATGAATACGTGATTTACACACGTATACATAAACACGTGTACAATCAGTATTAACATATAAATAAATTTCATGAGATCGCACGATCTCACGATTAGCCGGGGTGCGCTGATGCCGAAAGAGTCCATGAGTGCATAATTTCCGCGATCGCAGTTGGCCGAATGAACCGCGTGATGCAGTGGTATCCTGACAGGTGTCAAAGGTCGGCGCGGGTCAAGCGGTCAAGCGAACGAGAGAAAGAGTATGTATATATATGTACAACGTACCGGCTATGATTCCCTTGAGGCCTAAGTTACCGGCGCCAACAGCCGCGGCGAGTCCGGTTTCGTTCATCCACGGTCTGCGTGGGAACGGAGACAGGCCGGTGCATGTTAACGCTAGCGACCGAGGTTGCTGTTGTTTCGTCGCGTCCATGCTCGTTGTTGGGGTTACAAATTTCAGACGTTATCAGTCGTATCCGTGACGTTGTCGCTACTCGTCCACCCACGCTACTGGACACCGCAGACTGGACTGAAGACTGAACCGATACGCGTACGCCGATTGACACTCATGTGTGCGTCCCGACTAGCACCTAACACATCGGTTTCCCCCATATTTTCCCCCTTCCGCGTGTTTCTTGCGAATGTTGTTTCGTTTCGCGCTGCTACGCTTCATTTTGTCTCTTACGTCGCCTTACTTCGCCTTCTCTAATGTTCCGTTACAACAAGCGCGCGAAACAGGAAACACCGACCACCGTAGAGGAATACGATAAAATTAACTGCGCTTGCTTACACTTTCCTCGTACTTGAAATGAGTACATTATATATACATATATGTATATGCACTTCTGTTTTTTGGTAAAAAAAAACAGAAGTGTAACCAAAATGTAACAAATGTGCAACATAACAAACAAGATTCAGATTAGATACTTGACCATTTTGGTATTTTTTTAAATATTTAAAGGTATTTAAAAATGTTTAAAGTATTCAAAATATTTCAAAGTATTTTAAATGCAGTTTACAGAACAAGTGTCTCTAAAATATGGTGGGTTCGTAAAATGAAGAGATATTATTTTTTTTAGAAGATATTTTATCTAAACAAACCTTTAAAAATATATAAACTATATATTTTTTTTTAATAAAAAAAAATAAAAAAATGTACGCACGAATTTCATTTCTTGATCGATTTTTTTAAATAATACACTTGATATTTACGAACAATTACACGAAAGAAATTACAAGTTGAAAAAAAAGTTTTGAATTCACGTTTTTATCACACGCAGATATTTGATTCTTGTCACGAAATGAAACGCTGATTTGCATAACTAACGAGAATGTCGAAGTGTTAGGTAATCATTGACACGTGCTTCGAGACGATCGTAAATGAAATGCAATCACGTGATATTATCTTATCGTACGATAGGGACTGGCTGAAAAATGCACAACATAGTACATACATGTGATACCATATGCGTACACATGAAGTAATACGTGTCTGTTATATAAGTATTATAAAAAAAATCTCTCTCTCTCTCTCTTTATATATTTCTAAATCATACAATTCTACAGAAGAAATCAACTTTACTTATGAAATAACAAAGGAAATCACATTACTATATTTTCATAGTTATCGCGAATATATTGATTTAGTGTTATGTAACACAATATACTTTATAGAAAAGACAAAATTATTTATTTAAATAATGTAAACTCAAATATAAATCTGTTATTATAATTAATAAATATATAACGCGTTAAATATATCTGAATTGGGTTTTTGGACGAACAAATAGCTGACTTTAGGAAATTTTGCACAAAGGAAAGACGCAATATCGATCTGAATATAAATGGGTGGTTTTCTTAAATATAATCATTTTTCTGTCATTTTTACAAATAATTAGGGACATATATTCTATTATTGGAAAATAATCGAAAAAAATTATATCCTCATTTATAAATCTCACATAAATATCATTAAAACGTAAAACGGTATTCATAAAAAACTGTAAATTGTGTATATATTTATATATGATTTTTTTTCTCTAGATATCTTTACCACCCAGGCGTCGTGTTCGCTAACCGTCGCATACGTCTGTAAAAGAAAAACAAAATTGAATACTCTTGCATAAATAATATAAACTACAAGATTCGCAAACTGCAATATATATAATATTCAATAAAATTACCGAGTATTTCGATCTTGATCGCGTATCTTCTTTTCCATTTCTGCATCCGTTAAAGTTTCTAAAAATGGCGCCCACTGATCGGCCTCCGATGGAGGTCGGAAAGGAACTTCTACTGTCGGTAAAGGCGCTTCGGAAAACGCATACGTTCTCTGATGCCACGACAATTGTCCGCGTACACTGCGATAATAAACCATCAATTAAAAAAAAAATACTCGAAATAGTCTTTAAATTTTGAGTTATATAAGTATTGTCTCTTTCATATAAATTTAAAATACAGAACGATTCTCTGTAAATATCAAATTAAAAAGATCTGTTGTTTTACCTGTAAGCGATAGCGGTGACAAATTCACCACCAAGGCCAAGCTCGGCACAAAGTTTCATTGCAAACTTCTCAGGATTGTTCTCTTTTTCCGACATATCCCACTCTACTTGATCTACTAAAGATGTATTCCCTACGTGTATGTTTAATTTAATTATCACTCGTTGATCGCATTGATCTTCCAAAATTGTTTCTTGAGGAAACGCTTCTATTTGCTGTCTTATCGCTTGCGCGATCGCCGGAACAAATGTTAATGGATTTAAATCTAAATCGTCGCACAATACTTCCGCAAACTGCTCCGGTGTTATAAGACTTTCTGCAGAACAAAAAGGCATTCTAAAAATCATACTGAAAAAGTTCTGTTGGTAAAAAAAAAAAAAACTACAACAATGTACCATTTTTATTCCACGTGAAAGTATCCCTCAATTTTTGGCCCTCAATTTCCATATCTAAACGAATTGGAACTAACATTTCTTGTTGCGCAGCATTTTCTAAATTTGCTGACGGATCGGTATCATCAAAACTATATAAGAGAAATATAGAAATTGTATCATTATGAAGTTAATAATGGGGTATTATGACACTATATACAAAATATTCAACAATAAATAGTTTACTCTTACCATAAAGGAAACGTTCTAACTTTTTTATTGTGTACTCTGTTGCGATTTATTGGAGTGGCTTGAGGAACTGCATCGAGGTGTGAACTGTTTGGTAGACTGGGTACCCACGCCATCGACTTTTTGGTTTTACCTTCTCTTGGCGCAGGTGGTTCAGTTGAATGCACAGATACCGCTTTGTATTTGTCATCATTGCCCTCGATGATATCCTCTACCTCGCTTGCTCGTAAAAGTGATACACTGGACGCAAGAACATGCTGACTCAATCCTAGTTCCACTAACTTTTTACGTTCGTCATTGGTTATAGATCTTCTAAACATGCCAGGATATCTCTTATACAATGACCCGCGAAATAGACGCAGGTAATTGCCGACTTCCGATCCGATGCAATAATATTCTCCATTCTCTTCGACTTGAAAACTTATCGGCTTGTCTCCGTAGGTACGCAACGCCATGTTTCGAGGTTAGTTTTGTTGCAACTCTTGGTCAAATTATGAAGTCAGCTATGTAGGAATCTAAAAAAAAATAAGTGTAATTAACGTGATATAAAACGTCGAATCTTGTGAGAGAAAATCTATATATTTTCTCATATTTACCACAAGTAATATAAAATATTCTATACTCCTGTGCGGCAGTTTAAAATATAAATATTTTCAAAAGTGGTTTCGAACCTTAAAGCGACTTTGACGTGCTTGCACCTTTATACATGGACATAGTAAAGGTTCGTACACAATAAAATTTGATGCGTTTTTCACAACAAAAACTTGATTGGCTGTTGAATAGAAAACTCTAGATAACTCTATCCTGCAGCCAATCAAATCTTTGTCGTGCGAAATAATGATTTAAAGGGCATAAAGGTTATTTCGTATGCAAGACACAGTCTATTTAAATTAAGGTTTCAAAAATCACGTTTAATTGGTACAAAATAGCTTGTTCTGCTTAACGCAACCATTGTTTCGATTCGCTGACGTTCGAGGAATGTGCGATAACGTTATTT
Organism: Pseudomyrmex gracilis; assembly: GCF_002006095.1. Lineage (NCBI taxonomy): Eukaryota > Metazoa > Arthropoda > Insecta > Hymenoptera > Formicidae > Pseudomyrmex > Pseudomyrmex gracilis. Next base: position 102,851 of record NW_018020676.1, on the reverse strand, counting down.
ACGATGCGAATATATCGTACAGATGTATGTACGTGAAACATATGTGTTTCAAATGTAATTATTTCCAGATACTTGCGGCATTTAAGTAATTTGCGACGTGTCATCGTTCATGTTATTTAATTTTTATTATAATTATAAACTGTTTTTTTTTAGTATTTTTTATATAAAATAAAGATACTTAAATATTGTATTTTATTTTATATAAAATAGAGATATTTATATATTTTATATTTAAATAATATCTTTTTTCTGTAGAATAATTAAACGCTCAAATTTGTTGTACAAATATATACACATACATATATGTATATAACTATGTATATAAAGTACATACATATATAAGATACGTATCCAAAATCAAGTAAAAATCTAATGATAAAAATTATCGTTATTACAATAACGCTTTATTATCGTACCATTGTAGTAATAGTTTCTACTTGCGCAGGTGTAATTTATCTTTCTTGCGTATGAAAATATTATATTATAGAACTTGTAATCTCGATAAAAAGCGCGCGTCATATCATATAACTGTATAATATTATTAACATTAATTTCTATTTCATCTCTCTTATCTGTTACCGTAAGTATTGATAAAGATTCGAAGATGTTTGAAACAGCGTTAGTGTTATTTTTATACCGACGTTTTGTGAACATTTCAGCTCACTTCATCAGGGTTTCAATTCTTCGAGTGTTAATACAACACACCGCGAAAGCATCAAATATCAGATTGATAAGGATTGTTTATTTATAAAATACACTGCGTTAGAATTCTTTATTTTCAAAAATTTATTTAAAAACTAACGCAAAACGTACGTTATACGATAAGAACATTCCATCGCTCCATTTCATCGCCGAGTATTCAGAATATCTAAAAGCATAATTGCGTACTCCTTCATATGCACGTGCTATCGAGCAAGCCTCTCACATAATTTTTCGTAACTAGCAAAGATATGCAATTTCAGCGCCGTGCAAAGCATTTTATCCACGTATCAATTTACGGCCCACGCAACAATGAAGTATAACGCCGTTTATTACTCGCACGAGATTACTCGCATGATGATGTATTAACGACAGAAAGGCACGTTAAGTGCGCCGCAATTAACAAATAATCCGCTGTGCACCTTTCCAGAAATCTCTTTTATAGTAATTTATCGCTAATGTCGCGGCCGAAATATTTTGAGTGTTGAAAACGCTGTCGAAAATATATACATGTATTTTTAAATATTTTATTCGTGGCGATCTATCACAAATATTTTGGCAATTTTATCTCTTCGTGTCTATCTACTTACACTTTTCAATCTTGTATCTTTGATTGTAAATACCTCACGAAAATGAGATTTTGGCCAACCGAATTTGATAATAATTAGAGCGTGAATACACGTGCAATTGATAAATGAACGTGCATCTATATTATTCTCACCGTTGTCTCCGGCACGTACAATTGGATAAGAGCGGTAATAAAAGAGCGGGTATGAATTTCAAATTCAGTATAGTGCAAAAGGCACTGAATTAATTAAACGACGACGAAAAAAAACGGATCGTAAACTGCTGCTGCAAGATGCATCTCCATCGAGTCGCATTGATTTTAGTGATAGCGGCGATCACGTGCGAAGTGTCATGGGCCGACATGCAATATAATACGGCCGTGATGGATATTCATATGAAGAACTGCAATAGAGCCAAGAGAAACTCAGAAAACGTGGATATCCAGACGCTCGACGAAGAAACAAAGCAGATAACGAAGAGGGACAATGTAATCGGTAAAGATAAAAAAAAATGCAATTTATTTATTTTCAATAGAATTCGAATTACCGCTACGATTATAAGATATATCTTTATATCAGAGTAATCATAAACGAACGACAGTTCTTATTATATTCAAATCATAAAGTTACAGACAGAAGTTGATTTGACAAGAGCAAGAAGTTGCATCTAAAAAATTCGTAATTAGATTAGATTATTAAAGAGTTAATGTATCTCACGTTTTAATTCGTCCGTTGTTTGAAATTTAAAATTTTGTGAGATAGATTTTGCACGTGCGTTGGTCGCTTCTCATTGCGAGCGTTTGACCAAGACAATTTGCAATTTGTTTTCTTGCATTTGACTTCTTGATAGATCCGACGATGATGGACACGACCAGCATTGATTCGTCGACAATGACGGATTCAGAGTCTCACGGTCAGCCGCAAAAGAGACATCTGTTCAGATCAAGATACTACAATCCATATTTGTATCAGTACGGATACGGGAACGGATATCCGTACGGGAACGGATACTCGTACGGGAACGGATACCCGTACGGATCGCAATACGGATACGGATCGCAGTACGGGTACGGATATCCGTTTAGACATCGTTACAGAAGATTTGGTCCGCGAGCTTACAATCCTCTGGTAAGCTACTCGTCTCTGGATTCTCTTTTATATGGAAGAGTTAACCCATATTCGCGTTACGGATATTATTAAACCTGTACAATTTTTCATGTGTAAAAAATTAGCTCTGCCGTGAGCTAATTATATTCTTTTTTTTTTTGTAAAGATATAACAAAGAGCAGAGAGAGCAATAAAACGAATTAATAATCACACAATAAAAATGTTCTAATCTACCATCATGTTTTCTTCTTGTGTAATTAACATATCCATGTACAACCTATCCTATCGCAAATTTATTTTACGTTAACACGTGCAACAATATATGCTTCAACAATTATTTAATACGTACTTGTGTGTGTGTGTCAGTAAGTAATAAATTAAATTTTGAAGAAAGTCACGAGGTAAATTGCGCACGTGACTAACAGCAAAATAGGAAGCGATGAGAAATCAAATTGGCGCAATATTTTTATCAAACTTTTAATGAGAATTTCGATATCGATTTGAGTGAGAAAGAATTGGACGAACTGCACGATAAGATCGATGAAAGACAACCGAGAGCTTCGAAAGACGAAGCTTGGAAGGTTTTCTTAGAAACGGCATCGAAGTGCTGTAAGAATGTCGAAAAGTGTCTGAGGGAAAAGATACACGTACTCCTTGCCTGACAGGTTAAGAGGGAGAGCTTCTTAAAATTAAAGATAGACGTATCAGTTTGTGAAGAAACTTTGAAAAGTTTCTGAAGTTTGTGAAGAAACTTTTTAAAAAAGTAATCGTATATAAATAAAGAAACACAAGTTGAGTGACATATTGTTTTATTTATGAGTTACAAAGTGAATGTCTTATGTATTTGTACGAAATCAGGCATTTCTACAAAGTAAATAATACATTCGTATAAATGCTTACTTATGTTAATATTATGTTTTATTGTGCAGTTTGAAATATTGAATCAAATATCGAATTTGTAGCAAAGACTTTTTTCTTGTTATTTTCTTTTACTTTCAAAAAGAAAAACGAGAAAATGATTCAGTCAAATAGTTTTATAATGTGCGTTTCGAAATACGTTCATGTATGATTAAACTTCTATCTATAAAACTATTTGCTTATTAAAACGACGACGACAATTAAAATTACAAAAATCTCTCCCGTCTACTTTTCTTTTTTCACTGCGAACTAGCGAACTGCACGTTTGTCGTTGTGTGTGTGAGATGATATTCAAGGTGAACTTCAGTTTCTTAACTTAAAATCTTGTGTTTTTTACAGCAAAACTTTTAATACTAATGAGATCATCGGTTGTTAGTAAAACTACACATCGGTTATTAAAACTTATTCGAAATCGAGCTTTTTTGTCCCTAATAAAATAATAACTTCTAATAAAGGTATACATTAAAACCCTAAGCTTGACTTAAAGTCTCTTTCTTTTATAAAAAAAAACACGGAACTCTGATTAATGTGTTTTTCTAGCTTAAGTTCATTATAATATTATTCGATAACCACCATTCGCCAACCACCATTGAATGTCTCTTTTTAAAAAACAAAAAAAAAGTTTTTTTTTTAACATTGAAACAAAGAGTCATTGGAAAAATCACATCTTATACACGTTTTCGTCGATATTTTGCTCAAAATGGATTGAACCGTTCTCTCGATCGCGTTAAAGAAGAGTAACACACTTATCGGTTAGTACATACATCATCTTGTGATATCTGAGTATTCTTCTTTCTCTTCATGCAAACTTCGTTAATTACTTCGAAACGATGCGACAGAGAGACGAAATTGGCATAGGCGAGAGAGAATGGGAAAATGCCCGAAAATTTATTTCAAAATTCTCTCGTTCTCTCGCGCGTTGATCGGCAACCGTTGCATTACGATTACAGGTGAGATACACGTGTGGATATTTGTCTGCTAAACTTCGACGTCACGAATTTAGGTGAACATTGGTCGTCTCCGTTATTAAGATTCATTAATCTGCAATAAGAGAAATATATACGTCGCTTTGTTGTAATTTGCTGATGTTTGGAATTATTTAATCGATCGCCAAAGAAACATGCGAAGCAATAGTCGTTTTCCGATAAAAAAAGTAGCTGACGTCATTGAAAATTATTTAAACAAATGAGAAAAAAAATACAAGCGCGATAACACATATCTGTAATTATTTTTAGATGCTAAGCGTCTACATAGTAGCGTAAGTTATTTTTGAGATTAAAGTATCACGAAGCATACGGCAGCAGAAAGCAATGTTATAAACAAGAACGCAGTTGGATGCGTATATGAGTATGCAATTCAGATGTATTTCATTAAATCCGTAAATAAAAATTCTGTACTTAAGCGAGAAGTCGAGATTATACCCGAATTTCATAAGCTTGTACGCAAAAATAAATGTTTACTTGAAAAAATGTTTAGAAAAAAAATCTGTTAAATAAAATATATATTGCATGCATTGTTTAACGTTAGAGTTTAAACGTATGCGGGAGAGAAGCGTTAATTAAAAATTATTATAAAACTGTTAATAGAAAATGAGCAGAAGTGTAAAAACACCTTGCCAGCTTGGCGACACTTCAGACACCGACGCCGGCATCTCCAGTGCCTGCCGCGGTGGTGACGCTTTTTCCCGTTATTCTTCCCCTTGCAGACACTATTGCGTTCCCTTTTCATATTCTTACATTTTACGTTGACATCAGCGCTGTCACCGCTTTCCGTTTCCGCACGTGGACTCAGCTTCGATTGCCGATCTGTCGACGTCGAATAAGAATGTGATTGATCCTCTAAATGGTGGTCAGAATGATTTGATGTAACTCTGAAAATCAAACAAGAGAGAAACATTTACTATTAACAATGTTTTTCTACAAGAAACAAATAAATACATGTATATGTTTATTGTTCGAATATGTTATTATCGTAGATAATAACAAGAGAAAGAGGATTCCGGCTTAATTCAACTACTGGTGATTGTTATATGAAGGATATACTTGTGTGTGATCTCATTTGTTTTTGAAATACGCTGCGGATCATCGACCTTTAAACAGGGTTTGATGAACCGGAGACAACAACATGTCGTTGGCGTTTAAAATTATACGTTAGTTAATAAATACGTCATTCGATATGAGAGAATTTGGATGCTAATACGCAGAGAAAGTACACTGTCCTCAGTATAAACATTGACATGCGAGAGATTAAGATTTTAGCAGGAAAAAAACAAGTCGAATAATTCGATAAATTTGCGAAGCATTTTGATGAGAGAAAGAGAGAACGAAAGTGAGAGTCGTGTTAAAAAGAAGAGAAGAAAGAAAAATGTCTTGTGCAGAATCATTTTAGTACTTCAAACTCTTCTCTCCAATTTATACACAACCGTGAACTTTAAAGACAGCACAAGGAGATTATCGCTAAGGTGATGAGATAACACGCGGCCTCGTTTGCTCTTCTTCATTCTTTCTCTCTTCCTCTCTCTTTCTTTTTCTTTTTAGTTCTGGACGTTTTGCTTTTTTATTTTTTTTCTCATTTATTAATATTCTAACTATTTATCCCGATCATCCCGAATATCTTTAAACAATGACTTTCAGAATCACCTGTTAATCAGCTGACGAGAGAGTAATAATAAGAATAATAATATTGCCCAATAAAAAAAATTAAATTAAAGTAAAATTATTTTTATGTATGTAGGGGATTAGAAATTATATTTCCCATAATATTGAATATTTTCGATTTCAAGAATATTGATAACACGTTACATGTTCGGCAAA
>NW_018020676.1:67026-95458 GCF_002006095.1 Pseudomyrmex gracilis | reverse complement strand
ATCTCATAAAAACATTTACAATTTTATTTAGTGCCATCGAATAAAATATATTTCTACATATATATTTAATCGGCTATTTATACGCAAACGAGACANATTTATATTTCTTCTATTTAATCATTACTGTTAACAAAAATGTAAATCCGTCTATCGATTACGTCTGAGTGTATCTCTCGTGTGAAAGTACATTTTATATATCGCGCGGAGAATCGATCGATGAGTAATTAAAACTATATTGATTACTTGTTGAAAAAGCGAGTCGCGATATGTCAAGAAAATATTATTGTTTGTGTATCGACTCGCGTTCAAATGTACCTAACCATATAACGATTCCCGTAGATTGTTCGCGCTCGCGCGTTCAAAACACAATGTACGAAATTTATATTAGTTCGTAATTTAAAACATGTAAGAGACAAAAAGCAAGAAAAACAGAGTTACGACACACAAGACATACTTGCATGTCATAATAAACAAACTTACAAATAACTAATTTCCAAGAAACAAGTGATAAGAACAAGTGAGAGAAAGAAAGAGAGAGAGAGTAAATATCAGCGTTTCTATACAAAGATGACAAAAATACAAGAAAAAGAAACATATAATGTTTTCGAAAACTCGTAATTAAGACAATGTTATTTCAATATTATCAGAGTTTCGCGATTACACGTGCAAAATCAGAAGCATCGAGGAAAAAGAGAAGCAGCGAGGAATGATGCAGAAAAAAGAGAAGGAAAAAAATAAGAAAACAAATAAATAAAAAAATTTTTTTAAATAATAAAGACAGCGTTAGCTTCACTCACATTCACTCACATGATGTCGCTCTTCTTTTCGGAAGGAGCTTTGCAATATAGCTGAAGTTGTTCTAACGTGCAAGAGCGGTGACAGCACTCTTCGACGAGTCCCGGCCCAGGTGGAGAATAACTCTGTTGGTTGTCGCGGTGAGAAAACGGCTCGTTGTAACCATGTTCGCGGCACAGTACTGCCAAAACGTTGCTGAGATTTGAGGAGCAATATTGTGACCTTCTGATTCTCCTGAGACCCTTTGCCGAGATTTCAACGGGCGGAATATAAGCGGCGAAGGCCATGTCTAGAAGAACGAGCGTCAGCAGAAGAATCGTTGTTTTCATTATGGTACATACACCGCGAGTCATCTTGATTTATTTTTTTTTTTTCAATATTTCGACTTGGTTCCTCAGATGATTGAAGATGAAAATTCCAAAATGATGCCTTCTACCGCGAGATTTTTGATAATTTTATAAATTTATTAAAAAAGTAATTGATTGTCTTCTACTTGGTCAATCAAGTCGTCGTATGAATAGATATGTTGATCTTCAAAGAGGAAACTACCGCTGGCAGCTAGTTCGTGTCACTGTTACTGAGCAGCATTGCCACGCGGTTTTGTTCCAGATTTCAGGGACCAGGGGGAGACGAAGGAGGGAGAAACAGTGGTAGGAGAAAGAACGGGGATCGAGGAGAAATAGAAGTTCGAGTAGACGCTCTCGCCGACTCTTGAGACCGGCGACACACGAGAGAAGAGGTCGTTAGTGGCCAGACGTGCCGCCGATTGATGGCACGAATTCGTTCTTCTCTTCTCAAAGAGGAAACCTCCCGAATATCTCTCTCTTTCTACCCGAAACACAGACGATCCGAACAGGACGAAGCCCGACGACCGCGACGAAAAATGAAATAAAAGACGACGATTCACTTCTGCTTCGGAAATTCGCGCTCACTTAGTCGTGCGAGACTACTCTCGAAGTATCCCCCGAGAAGTATAATGCGTTCTTTTGTTGGTCGAACTTTGCACACACACCCCCTCTTTTTGTGTCAGCGAACTCGACTGACCCGCGTCGTCTAGCACGCGAAAGAAGCAGACCCGTTCTTCTTCTTCTTTCCATCGTATTCTTTTGCCGTCTTGATTGCCGCGGTGTGCTTCAAACGTTTGTATATTCACATACGTGATGAGAAAAAGACGAACAAAGCGTTCTCTTTTATATATTTATAAAAGCTCGTCTCTCAGATATTTCTCTCCCTTCTCGTCGCGAAGTCCCTTCCGCGAAAATTGAATCTTCGACGGCTAATTCGCATTGTATGGCAGCGGCGCGAATTGAAGAAACTCGAACGAGAGCGAAAAGTATTACGTGCCTGTTATTGGACATCGCGAATTATTCTGAACCCCGTTGCTGCTCTTTTCTTCACCTGGCGTATAATAATTTGAATTAAAAAAAATTAAAAGTATTTATTTAATATTTTGCTTGTAATCTAATTGATTGTTATAATCTCTTGATTAGTCATTTTTCTTTGTGTTTCAGAAAATTGCGGAAAGAAAAGTCGATAAAATCAGTGATCTATCGATTTACTTCGTAGCAAAATGCAGTCTGAAAAATAGAAAACTATAGAAACATACAAAAAAATAAATAAATAAATAAATAATAAATCACGTTTCGCAAATATATATTGTAACTGTCATTCACAACGTCGTATCGATCACGCGCAGAAGATATCGACGCGTCATGGCACAAGACGCTGGTTTTTAGAAAGTGAAATGTTTTGTTGCTACACGGAATGTTTGTCATCAATGAGAAGGAAACTGTCATTTATCTTTAAATAATAACTTATCTCGAGAACTAATGGGGGAGCCGGCCGATTGACCACCCGGTGACGATTAGCGCGCAAAACTGCGAAAAAATCGTGACATAAGTGATCCCCGCGCGGCGATCGCCGCCAATACAAAGAGTGGTCTATTATCATTGACACGTGCTCATTAATCATAAATTGTCTGTTTTTCGTCTCTCAAGCCCGACATATATACATATATATATGTATATCGGGTCGCACTTTTTCACAGATAGAAAGACGCTTCTCGCGACCTCGTATCCTGGTTTCTTTCCGATCTTGCGGCAATTTCGATATCGCGCGTTGCGCGAGTATAATCTGAAATCTATTCATAGACCCAACCGGCATCTTAATGTAATAAACATTCATTCAGAATTAAACCTAACGGATTTTTTATTTTATAAACACATAAGACATTTATAATACACAGTTTCTCTCTGCAAAATCTTCGCGTAAAAATATGTCGCCCATTCTCCGAACGCGATTTGAAATAGAAATACCGCAGAAATTTATGCAGAATAACCGATGTTACAACTGTTTGGCACGAATCTATACATAGCTGTTCAATATGCTTGACCGAAACGTTGTTCATAATATCGGTACAATGACTGACATTGACGGAAATTACGAATCAATTTTTTGAGCCAACATGTTCACCTGACTGTAAAATTCCAATATACGAAGTATAAGTAAACGTAAATGTGATCCCACAGATGTAATGTAAATAAACATTTTGAAACGACACGCGATCGAAGCTTCGAACAAAAAAAAATGCGATAATTGAAGTCACCGCTCTGGTGATGTCAACGACTCGAAAAAGAGCCAAGCCGTCAACACGATGACTTCCCGACAATCACAACCGGTTGGTGTGTCATCGAATACGACAATTTCCAGGTGGAAGAAACGCGCGCCATATGTGCGGTGATATACATGCGCGGCGCTCTATTTATAGAAGCAATCGCAAGTATCTGTTCAGCTTGGATTACATATAAGCGAAATCCGGGATATACGCTTTTATATCCGTATATCGAGTGTCAAACAGGTATAAGTAAAGGCACATTGCACGTCGATGATCGTGAGTGTATCAAGCGCGCGATAAAATCGAACGGGAATAAGAGAGAAAAAGAAGAAAAAGAAACACGCATGTTCGGATCGCACGTTCTTGCGTGACGCGAAGGATGTTTGACCGTGCCAAGGACACGGCGTGCGCCACGTGCTGCTGCAACTGCGCGTGGCGATGCACTCGCTTATAACTCGCGCGTACAACTTACACACGTGATGCCTAAGTGCGCCGCCGCTTGTAATAGCGGCCACTTACGAGAGCCTATTGAGAGGCCTTAAGTGAACCGCCTGCACATGACAGGTCGCAGGAGGTGCGCGCGGCCGCCCACTTTAGAAAACTCGTGGAAAACTAGCCTCAAGTGGTCCCGCTCGTGTAGCTCGTTTAGCTGTCAGACAATCCCGGCCACGCGCAGCCCGACCGCCTGTGTATGCAATTTCGCCGACGAAGCGATTCGCGCGCGAACGATGATTATTAGAAAAACGGCGCGTTTTCCGGTCGAGATTATAGAATCGCACAATTCTTTTATAGCCTTTTTTTTTCCTCGTTGCTTGTGTATGTAACGACGATTTGTTAACGACGTCGAGACAAAACTTCTCAGCTTTTTGTAAGCACGAGGATAAGAGTTGTCAAAATAAATCAGACACGCTGAAGTTGAAATCCAACGACAAAAAAAAAAAAAGAAGAAGAATGCGATATCACAAGTGTGTATTTCACAAAAAGAAAACTGTTTTTTCTATTCGGCCGCGTCACAAACAACAGAACACGAATAACTTGATAATGCGATTACGCAGAATTCCATAGTTATCAAACGCTGCACTCGTGGACAATCCGTGATTTCTATTTGTCGTATATTTCCTATCGCTAGTCGACGAAAAACATTGCGTCCTATTGTTTTCACGTCCACGAAGATTGATTCGACTTGTACGAAAATAAAGACATCCGTCACCGGATTAATAAATTCCGTTCAGAATTGAAGAAAACTTGAAATATACACACTTAACGGGAATAACTCGTTAAAAGATAAAAAGATATATATGTGCTCAATTGATATGAACCTAATTAACTATTGCGTGTCTCGAAATAATTAGTTTCGGTCGGAGAAAAGCCATGCGTAGGTCTGAACGAAACGATAAAATATCTTCGTGTGTGATACGCGCTATTTAGCGGACAAAACAAACACTTATCTTATAGTTTACATGTGATAAATGATCCTCCTGGAAACTAGCGTCTGCGATAAACATTCGTGGAGGCAGACATATCGATCACCTATTATTAATAACAAGATAGCCTCTATATACGACAACAATATGAAACTTCTTCATTCGCGCGCTTCATCGAGCACAATATGTGCTCGATATGGTGATATATCATCTTCAATCACATTCGAATGATATAACAAAGAAATAACAATGACAAATATATGTTGCACACACTCTCTCTTCCCGTTTTTCAATATGCATTGATATTTAACAATGCTATCTATGTATTCGCAATTACTGCAAAAGACAATTAAAGACCCGGAAAAAAAGTCTTGCATACAAGTTCGATCTAGCTATATAAATAACTATATAAAATATAAATAATTGTTTATAAGTATATATAAGATTTTAAAATGATCTCATATATAATTATATATAAGAGTATGTGTAAAGAAAAATATAATATATATAATAAAATGTAATAAATATATATACAATAGAGTGAATGCATAAAAAGTTTTGATGAGTTTCGTGATAGAAAAATAGCTCAATTCTATTAAAAACAATATATTTTGTCAAATAATTTTTATTGCTTTCGATTATCTTTTGCTTTGTTGTTCTGTAAATAGAATAAATAGTTTTTAATAAAAATTAATTGATTCATTTTTTTCTATTACAAAATATCAAAACTTTTACACTCATTTAACGATACATGATTGTTCATATATAAAAGATTTTTTTCCGGAGATCAAATAGATCTTTCAAGAAGATTAAATGTGTCCAGAACTTGTTACGTTCCCAGTTTCTAATTTCTAAAGAAAAAGAGAGCTTGTCCTTTGGCTTCTTGTCAAGCGGGATCTCACATAGTCCTGAAAGGCATATATAAGTTTTCGTGTAACTAGACGATGAGCTCAGATTTCTTTGAGTGGAATTGAGAAGAGAAGATGACGCGGTGGGAAAATTATTTATTTTCTACCGGCACAAAAGATGGGAAAGTTGAACGGAGAGAGAACTTTAAACCTCCCCATATTTCACGTAATGCGTTCCACACGCGTCGTTCCGCTGTAGCTAATTGAGGATCAAAAGACGGAGCAGCGCCATAAAGTCGCTGTAATAGACGTGTAAAAGACAGCCGTTAAATTTTAAGCGCGACGCGTTTAACTGTCGCGAATTGTTTTTGCTCGGTTTCTGCAAACGGTGGAACAAGAAAATTCTACGAATACGCATTATCCACCTACCACGCGTATATATATATAGAACAAGATACCGGCGGGCAAAAAATCGCAATTGCTCGGACTTTTCGCGTCGATAATAGAACGGCTAGAGCGCAACTCGTCGGGGGAGGAGTTCCATTTAAACGGGGTTAAGTTCGAATGCGCGCGTATTTATCTATGGCCGCGTGTCGATCATCGAGTGGGTCATTCGCTATCGTCTGTTTTCCTGCGCCTATTTTTCGCGCGCCAACCGAGAAACTCGGTCGTGCAGCTGGGCCGAATCTAGGTCCGATTTGCGAGGCTATCACGTGCGCGAATGCGGACTGCACTTTGACATAAGCTCTTCCCCGACGATCCGTTCGCGGGGGAGCTTATCACGTTAATCGAACACTTACAGAAACAAGACCGAATGAAAACTATGTTTGAGGGCAAATGTCTGTACGTTTCTGTGCAAAATAAAATATTTTTGGAAAAATCAAAAATTCACGAAAATTTCGTTAAACGATTTTTCTTCGAGTTCCATTCTTAAGATTGATTCGAGAGTTATTTTAAAGAAAAAAATTTGATAAAAAGTGGATGAAGTAAAACCTAAATGTATAAAAAAATAACGTTAAAATTTTTACACATAATTAATATATAATTGTACGTAAAAAAAGAGAGAGAGAAATAACAGAACATTTTATATATTTCTTTTTTGGATTATTGCATGACTCTTTGAGTTTAGCACAAATTCTCGAAATATATACAGGATGTCTGACAAATTTTGAGCTAAGCCGAAGTGTGAAGGTAGATTGGATTAATCTGAACCGAAAAGAGTCATGTATCACATTTTGCAAAATTCGCAATAGTTATTAATACACGTGACTCTCAATGAGCGCGTGGGAAGCGACGGTTCCGACTTCGTAGGCGTGTATGATTTTCAGTTGTGAAAATAAACTGATCGCAAGAAGCTGTGTCACACGCCGCTCGCTCTTGTTCGCTCCGCCTCTTTCTGTTAGAAGATTGCATCGAGTAAGCCATTTTTCTTCTCAACTGAAAAAATCACACACGCCTACAGAGTATCCGAATTCTCGCTTTCCACGCGCTCATTGGATATATTTGTTAATTAATTACTCGATAATTATATTGCAAATTTTGCAAAATGACAAATGACTCTTCAGATTGCTTCCATCTTTACATTTCAGCTTGATTGAAATTTTTCAGACGTAATTTATCGATTGGCAAAAAAAAGCCAACGTACGTGAGAATGCAGTCGTCGGGATGCTGCCGCAACGACTGAATCAACGAACGGTAGAAGAAACGAGTGGAGTTATATTTGAAGCAATGAGAGACACACATACACACACTTATCGCGCAGATGATTCAATCGGTTACATCTATCTTTCAATTACTCGTTGCATCGCTGATCTTTATCTATGAGGACGGAGCAGCTTCTTCCGCACCGTCTTGATCGATACGAAATTAAGAAGCGAATTACACGCGTCTCCGTTTTCAAATGAATCAGAAAATTAATTATGATTGTTATCCGTCGCTAAGACAGTTTCTAAAAAAGAAATAGGAGAAATAACACGTGAAAAGTTTCTGGATCCGATAGATTGCGAAAAAATTGCGATAACGTTTGATAAAGATATATATTTTGCAGTAAAATTTTTCTATACACTAAAACATTATATATAGTAAGAGCCACGAGTTCTTCACGCTGACTCTGACATAAATGTTGTAGTTTTCGCGTGTACATATAATTACGTCGCCGTTGCGTAAATCGAGCATCGAACAGAGTAGCAATGTAATTGCTTCTTTTTATGTAACACGATGAAATGTAACGATATGAGACATAAGTTATATTTAAAAGTGGCTCTCTGACGGGATCTTTGAAATTATCTTTTTGACATGAAGACTCATAAAATGGGTTGTCAAAATACGTCTATATATTATCTATATAAATATAACTTATATTATATTGTCTATATAGATAATATATAGACAATATAACATAAGTTATGTTTATATATTATCTATATAGAAATATATTATATTATTTATTATATTATATATTATCTATATAAATATAAGTTATATTTATATAGATAATATATAGACGTATTTTGATAACCCATTTTATGAGTCTTCATGTCAAAAAGATAATTTCAAAGATCCCGTCAAAGAGCCACTTTTTGACAAAAATAATTCGGGCAATTATCTCACAAGAAAAAACTCACTCGCTGATATAATGAGCTATTATATATTATAAATAGATCTATTTTCGTTTTAGAAAAGCTAATAAATCCTCGTTGATAAGAATAATTTGTGTAACTTCATCTCAGACGTTTGTCAGATCTCCGTCGGATATGTAATCGGTATCGGTTATCCCAACGGCGACAGACACGAGCTTGGTGCATGCATACCAAATTTTTTTCTTCTTCAACACAACAAGCTGTAGAACAGAGAAGTGCGCGATAACGGAAAATTTCCTCCTACTTATTGATAGATTACAAATGGTCCTATTTATATGTTGTTACGTTCGTTCAACGTCGCGATGGGGTCCAAGTTCAGTTCGTCGGCTCGCGACCTGCGAGATGTCGTCGGGAGGAAGCAACAAAATGTTTTCTTTTCTTTTTTCTTATCGTTCTTGGCACCAGTTACACCAAGTGCGTTCGTTATATGTATCAATCGGGTTTATCGCGAAATAGAGAAGAAATAAGCTCAAGGTATGGGAGCACGTCATAATCTAAAAAAAAAATTTACTTCTCTACTTTGAATAATAAGACTTGTAATGAAATTCAAGAAAGAATGCTGTAAACTAAGCGCGTGCAACATTTCTTACATAATTTTTAACATTTTATCTTATTTTGCAGAGGCGAGATTTTTCTATTCGCGCTTCTGATTTTTCTTTGTTCCGCAGACATAAGAAGAAGCTATTTAATATGCTTGCACGGTCGAGTCAGTGAAGTAACCGTGATCGTCATCACGGTAATTCTTTTGATTGGACGAGAACTTAGAAGAATCTCTTTTTACAAAACCGGTCGTTTATTAATAAAAATCGAGACCTACTATTTGCACTCAATAGATTTTCTCGCGACAGCTAATAATATCTTTTTATAACAGAAAAAAATTGTGTCAGGTCATTGTGGAGCAGAGCGTATATTCTGAGAAACAACGCGTATAGTTCATTTTTAGACAATTTGTTGTTTGGCCGGAATTTCAAGATATTTAATTAGCTGACCGCATTTTTCTAGACAAAAAATATAAAAGTGCTGATTAAGAGAGAGATGACAACGCTTTCACAATCGAGCGGCCGAATAAACAGGAAACTAACGGAAAGAGTTAAATAACGCCAATAATAAGTTAAATTAACGAAATGAGTTATATAATAACGTGATGATTCAAAACATATACGCGCGCGCGCATACATACACACACACACACACACACACGACTCTCGACACGTGTCGACGAAACATATAGAAAACATATCAGCTTTTAAATAAAACACGCGTGTGGCGCAATATTATCACATCTTATTCAATCTGTTTTTGTTTTTTTAGAAAAGTGTCAACCTTATTAAGATATTAATATTATTAATAAGATATAAAAATATTATATTCATAAAAAAAGATGAAATATATTTATATTTTACTCTTGTATATTAAATGTATGTATATAAAGTATATGTAATAAAGTATTTTGTAAGTATGTAATCAAGTATTTTTTTGATTCAGCTATCTCCTAACGTTTGTACTTAATTATTATATTTTAGTTGTCCGTTACGCACACTGTACTTACGTTTTTCGATATTTTCCACGAATGCGAAAGACGTCAGGTCGAGTCTTCAATTACGCAGATTTCTGACATCTGTCTCAACAGGGATTTGCCAAAACTAAACTAAATGAAATATATTAAAACTGAAATATGACTCGAAAGGATCTGCGGTCGTGGTAAAGCCAGAAAATATGGCGCGCACTTTTTATTGTCTGCCGCAGGAAATTATTGACGTAATTTCCTGCGGTTATTGTGCAAAAGATCATAAATCAGTTTTTGCCCGTCATTCATTCATATGTACGACACGCAAAGCGGACCTAAAACGTATTACATTAACTCTTTACTCACATCATATCTTTTCTCAGATAAGCGTTAAAAAGTATCAAATCTATCTGTCGTTTTGCTTGTTAAAACGCGATATTTTATTTCTCAGTTCATCAGTCAGTACATATCAGCTTTCTGCCAAATTTTGTAAACATACAGTCTGTAATTTTTTTATCAATCTGTTTTTCGTTTTCCAAGAATTATTCTTAAAAAAAATCGTCGCAATTACGTAAGTTTGCGACACTTAAAATTAGCCATTGGACATTTCTTTTATAACAATTGGTCACCTTTTTCATTAATTACTTTTCCCATCTTTTATTTACAAGCGCAAAATCGTTTTTGAAAGCGCTTGCCACTATTTGCGACTTTTTATCACTTAAGAGACACAATATTGTGGCATAACAACCCTTTGCACGTGAATTACACGCATTGGAGAGGCTGCAGTCATCCGTTGACTTGAAATATGAGCGATGATGTTCGTTACGAAAACGACAAAAATAGAACAAAAACACTACGATCTTCTCTTCTTTAAGAAGAGATTTTAACTTTATCTTATCCGTCTGGTAAATCAACGGATGACTGCAGCCTCTCCAATGCGTGTAATTCACGTGCAAAGGGTTGTTATGCCACAATATTGTGTTCGTAATAATTTGCTACGTGTTTTTTTGTTTTTTTCTTGTCGTAACGAGCCTTCTGTTTTCGGATTGACAGATTTGACATATAATTCTTACGGAGAGGTAACGGTGACCCATAACAGAACTTTCACAAGTCGATAACCTTTTTGAAACGCTCACAGAAGATCAACGAGCAGCGACGGCACGCTTTTCCGTCCGCGATGGCGGATGACGGCAACGAGAGATCGAATCTTTCTATATTTAGACTATCAATCGCGAACTGAACACCAGGAAACGTGTGAACATTATGAGAAACTATCAATGGAATCCCGAGAAAGCGGGAGTGACAAACTTTTTCGATGCGTTGTTGTTGAAAAGCTATTGTAATTGTAATCAAAAGAGATAAGACTAGCGACAAGAAGATTTTACGTGAATCTAAATTATTTAAAAAAAACAACAAGTTTTTTTCAAAATAAAATCTAGTTTTATTAACAAAAATCTAGATTTATATAAATTTTTGTAAAATTCTATATAAATATTTTTAACAAAAAATCTAGTAGCTGACAAAATAAATTTTTATTAACTTCAACGTTCGCTCTCGCGAGTTGAATCTTTTAACGAAATATGTCACATTATAAATGCCATTTGCGCAAACTTATTTCGAGATCTGATTACTTCAATTGCATTATTCTTTCAAAATTCACTTATCTATTATTAAATATCTATTATAATTATATTACATTAATTATACTCAATAATTCAAAAAGAGTTGATAAAATTTGAAAATAACTTTATTTTCTTGATAATTTTAACAATCTTTTTGTAATTTTATATATATATATATATAATTATTGCATTATATACATATATACACACATAATGCAATAGATCAATACAAAGAAGTGTCTTTCGAGATTTGTCAGCCGACTGCAGTGAGCCTCTATTTTCGTACAAAATCCACTAACGATCTGATATCGGAGAAAATCTATTTAACGCGGACAAATCTATTTGCACATATTTCTCGCTAATCTCCCTTTTGTTAATTAAATATATAATTCTGGATCTCTGAGTCAAATTTGTGCAAATTTACACCTGCCTGATTTTCTCGTCGTTGACGCAACACACACGTTGCGACATTTGCGAGAGCTAAATATAATTAGAGAATTTTTCTTACGATCCAATTTCATTATTCTTCCGATAAGACAAACAATAATGAGTGCATCGAACCGCAAGCACACATCGCGATGAAAACGCGGCGCCGGCGGCTCCGCGTCAGCTGTATCTGCAGCATGTGAAAACACGTTGCGCGGAACGTATAACGTGTCAACATGCGCACAACATAAAACGATATGTAAAAGAAATGCTGAAGTTTTGTCTGGGGTAAACGTGTTATGTTGTGCGCGGAGACACGACACATCAGCGGTTAATCTGTAACTCGAGTCTGCTGTCGCGCGCGCGTAATTAGAGACGCGAGAAAAGATGTGTTGCTTGTTTGTTTGTCGACAAACAAGGTCGATCTCACGATTCTTCCGAGCGAGAGCACGCATATCCGCCGGAAAAGGAAAGAAAAGCAATCAAGGCTCTCATACTTTTCCACGACGATGGACCTCCACGAAGCGATCAGTAATTGTTATCAATTGACTCTTTCAGTCTTGTCTGTAAACAACACACCCTCTTTTTTCATTATTTTGATGAAAATCAACGAAGCAAGAAAAATCAAGTATACCATCGCGTATTATTTTACAATTATTTATAAAAGTCCGATCGATCGGATATTGTGTAAATGTCCGAAAAAGATCAGCTGAACTATAAAATAGAAACAGAATAGAATAGAATGTGATAATACTGATAATGAATGACGATGTTGTTTAGCTAATCGCGACGAACCGTTATTATTCTTTTTAAACGATTGCTTGCTCCGTGATCATGGTGTTTATGCGTGATATTATGATTATCACGAAACCATATAAACAAAGTATAGATATCTCTCGTTCTCAAAGCTATACGAGACCATATTTTTGTGCGTTTCTCTAAACACTGTAACAACAACAACCGACGCGCGTCTAAGCTAAGTTTTTCGCTTATTAATTAAAAAAGTCATGTGTTACTCAAATTGTCTCACAAGTACGTGTTGTTTTTTTTCTTCACAATTTTATTCAAAAACTATTTGAAAAAGATAATACAAATTATCGCGCGAAAACGAGAATTAAACGGCGATAAAGACGCGAAAGTACTTTGTTATTTTGGTGCGCCCTTTGCGAAAGCGCCAATAAATTTTAGAAACGCGACGGGCGATACAAAGTAACTGATTTTACATCGTGAACACACATGATGATGAGAAAAAAAAGAAACATATAGAGAGATAATGTCTACAACGTTAAGAAACAATGTCTGCAAAAAAAACTCTCTTTCATATCAAGACGCAGATAATCTCGGCGCCTTTATACAATGACGCGTTTATGACACAAATTCACGATTATTTCCATTCGGCTAAACACATTATACAACTAACTTAGTGACCGAAGTATCCGATAGTTCAGGACAGTTAAGTTTTCAGCTTCGAGTTAATTAATAAATGTACTTGCTAAGATTGTTACAAATGTTTTCACTTGCTTTTTGCCTGTTCGCTGATTAACATTACCGAACTGTTGAATTAAAAACAAACAATTTAACAGCAAGAGATACGAAGAGGAAAGAAAGTGACGATTTCAGTCTGTATTATTTATAAATCTTTATTTACAAACAGACTGTGTTTTTTTTGCACCGAGGTGAATAATAGAGATAACACAAAAATATAAGAGGATAGTAAAAATGTGGACACAAAGATTCTCCGACGAGTATTTCTCTAACGCGCACGATAATCTCTTAAACACGTTAATTGCCGCGTCATTCACTTACGTAGGTTACGGGTAAGTTAGCGGAGTCCGTCACCTGCCAATATGGGTGGCGATTTCATTCACCTAATTAGCGGGATTTTACAAATAATTTGCAAGAGTATTTAACAAAGAGTAAAAAACAAAGATATTTGATAGTAACAATATACAAAACTTGTACACAAGTGCTTATTCACTCTGTACAGTTGTCTGCTATAAAAATTACTGGTTTCCGAATAAGAGGCAAAGTAACGAGAGAATTCAGAGGCTTCATTGTCGAGCATTTGTTAATAATAAACAGCTCCAACTTTATTGGAGAAATAAATGAAAAACAATTAAACCGTTGTCACCATACTCAATCATATGTTGAGCGATCAACGTGTTAAAAAATAAGATATTAGCCGTGTCTGATTGCGAGCGCAAGAGCTTTAGAATTTTCGTCCTGTATAGCCGCTCTGCAACGAGCCACCGCGTTAGACGCGGCTTTTCCGACTGCAAAAATAAATCCGATGTTAACAGAATTGAAATTATATATGATCTTTACTTCAATTTTGCACCCAATATCTACCTCTGAGTCTCGCTGCGCGCTGCACGCCAATGTTCAGTTCCTTCAGACAGGCCGCGAGTTCCCGATGACTGTTGACGCGAATCTCGTGTTCCCGGATCAGATCGCCGTTGATGGTCTTCAATTGCATCAGTCGTTTTCGCATGTCCTCGATGTTCCCGAGGATTCTGGCGTCCTCCAAGCGGATCACGACGTTCTTCAGGAGAGTCGCGCTGCCCGCCGCCTCAGCCTGGAGTCGCGCATCAACTTCCTTCAAACCTGAAGATCATCACAGTCAGTAAATATTCTGTATATGTGTGTGTTAACCATATTCTAACATTTCTCTGATTTCTTTATCAAAGAGACGTTTCTTCACTTGGAATTCGTATTACATTTTTTGTTTTGTCCACAACGTACCCTTCACACGTTCCAACGCTTCCAGCATTCTGTTCTCTTCCTCCGGAAATACAGCTTCCGAGGTCAGCTCTCTGACGCCCAGATACATAGCGAGCGACTGAATGATATCGCCGGCGAGCGTCGAATCGTCCGTCTGGATTGTGAGTTTTCCAGCGGCGTTTGATTTGAAGCAGTGCAACTTGTTGTCCCGCATCCCGCGAAGCCACACCTCGATGTTTCCGGCGTCTGGTCCGTTTTCCGCGACCTCTAATTCTTCCCCCAGAATCAGACTTTGGTTCAACCAAATCGCTATGCGCTGCGGCCTCTCCGCGACCTGCGGATCGCGCGCATTTATACTATATGTGTGATTCATTTCGGTTTATTGTTAATTAAACTCGAAGCGTGAACCTACATCCGCTACAACACCTTTGCTTGACAATTCCTCGGGAATTTGCTGCGGCTTAGGTACGAGCTCGTACATACAGAATCTCGGCAGCTGCCGCGTTATTTCGAACACCTGCATCGATAAATATAGACCTCACTCAGAAATTTACACATTCGCTTCGTTACATTACGACAACGGGCTACCCGTTCTGTACCTGCAACAAATCGGTGTTGGGAGGCCCCACGTAGACTTTCACGTGTATATCCACGGGATCGTTCTTGGCCGGATAAAGCGCGATCTCTAATTCTCCCTGCGGATGACTGGGATGCGTAACCAGGGTCTCGCCTTCAAAAACACCCTCGGCGAAAACTATGGCGCAGTACACCTGAAAATGTCATTTTATTTTGTATTTATGAGTCTTGCTCACAACTCTCTAGAATAGAATACTTCAAATTTTGGAATATACATTTGTACATAGAAATATCACACGTTACCAAAAATCCGGGTCCGGCAGCAAGTGCGACGCGAGCCGCGCCTCTCTTCGTTAACAAACTGATGGCCAATCTCGATCCGTAATACATGCTGGATCCTGTCGCGGCTCTTTGACGCAGTTCTATTTGAAGCGCCTGCTTCTTAGCTAGCAATTCGCGCATCATCTCTCCAGGCTCCGGAGCTTGCATCGCGGAACCGGAACTATATCCACGAACTGTGCGGAGTGTAACATTGAAAAAAGAAAGTGAAAGTAAGGAAAATAACAAATATAAGAATATTATGATAGTGTAGCAAAATTTTCTTATACCTTCGCCGTGGACGGAAACCACCACTAAGTCAGGCTTGCCTGTCCTCCGATAGTCAGCTTCTACTATTCCCGCTACGCCAGAAGACAACTGAATCTTGAACATGACCTCGCCGGTGTTTTGTATCCTTGCGTCCACCTTTCCGTTGCTCCAACCGGTAATCAGCTCCGACACACCGTCGCCGTTGATGTCGAAAATTTCTATAGACGCCACCTTGTGCTTCGACTGAAACGAGTCTCATAAAAAATCTGGTTACGTTGTTTCAACGTGCAAATCTATATATGGGAGAAATTTTACTTTAACTCGCCAGAGTCTCTGTCCCGCCTCGTAAACACCGATCGTTCCATTTTCGACGGCGTAAGCGAACTGTCTGTTGGACAGATCAATGAGAGCGACTATCGCCGCTGTTTCTTTGGTTTCCCATAGCATAGCGTCTTGTTTTTGCACTCTGATTTCAAAGTCCGTTGTGCCAACCAGTAACTGGATGATAAATTATTTGGCGTAAAATTAAATTTGACAAATATAATAATACGTGTGTTTACACAATATATCCACCTCATTTTCTCCGTCTCCGTCGAAATCGAGCACCGCCAGAGAAGTGACGATACCTCCCATCACCATCCAAAATATTTCTGCACCTTGCGGGTCCAAAATTGTTACCGAGCTGTTGCCACCCACTATCACCACCTGATTCGGTAGCCAACCAACTTTCGCAACGATCATACAGTTCGCACTATCCGACATCTAAAATTTATTAATTAATATAATTGTATAACAGGCTTTTTCCGGTTATCGAACTTCCGGCTCTGCGTTCGATACCTCTTTGTAAAAGACATCGGCGTTGTCCTCGACATGATAAGCGAGTACGTGAGAGATAGTACCGATCAGAAGTGTATCTCTCTCGTCTTCTCCAAGGCGACCAGTGCATAATGATTTAACCTTAATAAAGTTTTTTTTTTCTTTTTATTAGAGAAGTAAAACAAAAATGCAAGATAGTGCGTTTTTCTTCGAATGTGTGCGTGTGTGTGCAGAATAAATTGGCAACATTTTCATTCTACTACCTCCGTACCAATTTGAAGTTCCGCAAGTTCTCCGCTCCACAACAGCCGTTTGCTGGATTGTTTGTGATCGGAGAAATCGATCTGCGGCTGTCTGTGCGGACTGTGCACCAGAATTGTTCCACCCGGTGTGGCAGCCGCGAGACACGCGTGAGACCCGTCGAATTTCCCGCTCACAACAAGACCCGTCTTTATGTGCTTTTGAATATTCAAGGAAAACTCCGTCATTCTCGAGCGGGGTATTACAACAATGTACTTCGTCAATGTTTTGCTCCCGGCATTGGCAAGGTGATGGAATATTGATTTTCTACAGCTGTGTATACACAGATATAGTCATAGTTGTTACTGTCTCCCATTATTTTTATTTTACTGGATTTCGTATACAAATCACGTGTTTTTTTTTTTTTAATTCAATCATTTATTCTCACTTCAGACCGGAAATTTATATAATATTTATATAATTTATATAATTATTATTAATATTATTAATATTTTTATAATTTTTATAATATACACACTATTGCAAATTAAGAAATTACACTATAAAAGTTTTGGACAATTCTTCCACAGAATCCTTTGAGACATGATGCGCACCCAGGTACAATGAAATTATCTTCATAATTGTAGATCACTGTCTTTGTGCACTGCCTCCTGAAGCGGCTTCTGGATTCGTTGCGGATGAAATCAGCAAGAATATCAGCGCGGGAACGATGTATATCCACTGAAACAATAATAAACAAATCGCGCGTCAAATCGCAATTTTTCTATTTACACATAAATTACAGTCAAAAAATGCATACATATTTCGCAAGGAATGAACGATTATCTTTGGCCTCTCCTCTCTCTTTCGCCTCTCGTTCTCGTTCGAGCTTCTGAATGTACGTGGCTGTGTCTGGAATTGGGCCAGCTTCCGGAGATTTCACTATGACATTTGTGGTCCACATATTTGTGAAAGGATTGTCTGTTCTACAAGGACCCGATGAGAAGATGCTCACAGCTATTGGCACCGCTGAGGTATCCAGCCATATCGTCAGAACATCTTCCAGATCGGAACCCAACAGATAGCACTGCAAATTGACAAAGACGTGTGATCGGCATGTTCGAAGTACATACAACGTACTAACAAGTGTCAAATGTCATGTACCGCTGGCACCGACGACAAGAAGGTAACTTCGCTGCCGGACGAGGTACGTGCCACTGCTTTCAGTCTATATTTGCCGTCGTGTGCGGCGAGATTTCTCAGCGCGTTTATCTGCGCCGGCGACAGGCTGCTCTGTCCGACGACGGAGGCACCGCTACGCACGCTAGACACCGTGACGTTACCTCGTTCTGTGTATATTGGCACCGGGTCGTCGTTGACAGCGTGCCATAACCTCAACTGCAACCATCCGTCATAGTCGAGTTCACTCTGAAATTTTTGTATCTTATTTTGAACAACGTGTTTTTTTTGCGGGAAATTTCTAAATACATCATGAGAGATATATATCGGAATAAAACGGGATACTAACCCCATGAACGAGCGAGGATATGCCAAGTAGCACGTTAACGACGATAAACGATAAATACATCTTTGCGGCAATTCAATCGTATAACATATAGTTACGGATGTATTAATTAATAAAGCCACTGATATGGAAGGCCACGTCTCATTGTACGATGGTGGTTTCTAAGGTGATCTCTGCTGCTGCAATCATGACAAATCGCAGACATACAAAACGTTGCTAATTGGCAGAAAGCGACACCCAGTACAACTAGAAAGGTTATGTTGTTATATGTCGTGGTTTCGAAGAGAAGCTCGCTCCAGGCCGCTGGTTTCAGCGCCATATAATCCACAAAAGAGGATATAGGAACTATGGAGCGACAGAGTGACAGTGACGGCTGACGGCTTTTCCTTTTGAAAAATTCGTGACGGACAGAACACTACCATATGGTATAAATCGTCGAATTTTTGATCGCATCTATATAATACAGCATTAGCAATTATTCGCACTCAATGAAAAATTAATTTCTCACAGAGAAAAATTCTTTTCGATCGCAACGTGGACGCAAAACATGTATCTGTTTGCAATAACTAACGAGAAGTCGGGCCACATGAGTGCGGTTGAGGTCGATCTCTGTGGCAAATGTCTGTGATCGCAAAAGATGCAAACTCCGAGAAAAATCACGATCGTTCTGTTCGTGATTTCATAGCGCGATGGGTCGAATCAGTCAATCAACCAAATTTTTGGCAAAACGTGACTTAAATCTCTTCGCGTGCACGTTAAGGTTTTAATATTTACTTCCTGATCTCAAATGTGATCGTTGTGATTCGTGTTTACAAACAACTGACAATTGTTACGTTACAGAATACACTCACGAAACAGCACGCGCTATTAAAAGTATGACTCTGAGAAGAGCGCGAAAGAAGACGATATCTAAAGAATGTCATAAAGTACAAGAAGTGTTTTTTATTCTCTGTAGATTCAATGGGGTAGGAGAGAGAGAGAGAGAGAGGAGAGAGAGAGGAGAGGAGAGAGGAGAGTATCAGCAGGTGTACTGAAGCCAAATAAGTTTGGTACCACAAACACAAAGTATGTAGTATATTTCTGCACTTTTTATATCACACTGTATATAAGTCAATAAAATAAAATAATTGATTATCACAAATATTACTGATAAAAATATATTACTGATATATTACTGATTAAAGATGTAAATCATAAAGTTAGATTCATATAGAGCAGCTTTATAATTATTTCAGATCATTGGGCTAAAAAGCCTGAAGAAACTCTTCCGCTTTGGAAAAATGCAGAGAGCGATGCAGATTACAAGGGACTGGATATAAATTATTTTGTAAATGAGAACATATTCGAGTTAACCATGCATCCTTATTTATACATAGAAGATCATATAAAGCACATGGTTGTATAAATTGTAAGTATTTATACATGGAAGCTTTGAAATATATAATAATGTTTGTATTATTGTAATATTAATGCAAATTACGCCAATAAAATTGCATTTCTCACAGGAAATGTAAAACTGAAAGTATAATACTTTTTTTTTATACTACAAACTACTGTATATATATTAAATGTTGATATTATATTGTTTGTAATATTAATATAGATTGCGCTAAATAAAATTTGTATTTGTTACAAAAACTTACGAATTTTTGATGTAAAAATAAAAGTATACATTTTTTATTTGTACAATACAAACTGTATACATGTATCGTGTGTATAATTCGTATTGTGTATGCGTAATAATCGAATTTACTTCTTTTTGCAACATTTTTCTTTTTGATTTATATTTCAACAACTATTATTTTTAATCGTTTCTCAGTATTCAATTTTGCGTAAATAGGAAGAGAAGTGCCTCGCGCCGTTCGAGCGCGATTTTGTTGCGCGTGTATAAAAGAAAGAGAGATATAAAATTCTTTATTTAGTTGCATTTTTATAAGTAATCTTTCTATAATCACGTAATGCAGTTATAAAAAAATTATTATCACGTGCATATGTTGTTTAAAAAAAATAGGATATCAGAGAATAAAACATGTATTGTAATCGTAATTGTTTGTAATCATAACACGTCAATCATATATCATATTTTCTCTTAATTTTCTTTGATTTAAATTGATGTACAATTAAATGTTATAATTCGCAAATTTTAGAAATATATCTCAAAAAGTTGGCTGCTACAATTTATTTAATTGAACAGTAGGTATTATAACTTATATACGGATAGTCAGGAGATAAAATATATAATTTATATACAGTCAAACACCTCGATAACTCGAATCTCTATAACTCGAAAACCTCTATAAGACAAAAATTTTATTCACTTTCTTGCGCTCCGCGGAAAGAAAAGAAATGCTTCGATAAGTCGAAACCTCTACAACTCAAAGATTTTAGCTCTTCCCTTGAGATTCAAGTTATCGAAGTTTGACTCTCTGTAGTAGCTATATATTAACATCACAATGTAAATTTATTTAATGTATCTAAATATCTGCTTCTTATAATTAGTCTATTATCATCGTAAATTCTCATCGCGTAATTGTATAATAATTTTTTTTGTAACGCATTATATTATACAATATAGTAGCATTTGTATTGTGTAATATTTATCTAACATCGTAAATTTAAAATTGACAGACGTTAGACACGTTGGCATATTTAATTATGTAAGTCCTTTTCGTTTAATTCCTTGTCGAAGATAAAGACTCCGAGACCTTCCCCAACTCTCTCCAAATTTGTTACGTGATCGGCGATTTCTTTTATGGCGTCTACTTGCTCCTGCAGGAATTCGGTCTCCAAAAAATCCATCAAGTTTGCGTCGTTGTGCGTTGTCGCGATATCATGCAACTCGAGTAGTTTCTGCGTAAAAACGTGAAAATTAAGCGTATATAAATTCGCAATGTTTTTATATTTAATCGAATTAAATAGATAAAGTAACATACAACGTGCTGATGTCTTTGTCTCAAAAAACTTTATATTCTCTTCTTTTTAAATACAAATTATTTTTCCGTATTTTTATATAAGATTAATTAATTAAATTATGCGAAATTTAAAATACGTAAACAATTTTCATTTAATAATCGAAAAAAAAAGAAAAAAAAATAACGCGTGGAGGAGCTGGGATTTGAACCCAGGACTTTCCGCATGCGAAGCGGACACTCTACCACTGAGTTACACCCCCATTTGGAATATCTCGCTTTAAAGTTGCACTAGACGTATCCAGATGTACGTGAATTAGCAAAAGAGCTTTACTTGTGATAATTAAATTAGCGAGTATCGCAAAACTCTTGAACAAAAATTCCGTGAGTAAAACATAAGAACACAAATTTACATCTTTGTGATCTTCATTGTCAGTATTTTTTAATAATTACATATTTTTATATAATAATTATATTTTAATAAGTCTTTTATATTATAAAAAAAATTCAATAGTATAAGTATTTTATGTGAATACTTCTGTATCAAAAACTGAATGTAAAAAAAATTTTTTTTTAATGACTTCAGAGATCGATCTTTAATTACGTACAGATAATAAATTATTCGAAATGAATAAACAAGCGCTTTCAACAATGTGACTTGCGTTCGGACAGTTCACTTTCGCACTAAAAAATTTAATCCATCCTTGCTCTTTATGAGCAATGAAGATAAATCGACGCTTTTACGACGCACGAAAATGAGCTATTTGCGCCCGCGAACACAGTTTCTTAATCCACTGTATATTGTTTAAATATCTATTATTAAAAAATGTAAACATTATGAAATTATTATAAATAAAGACACAATAGATACAATTTCTTCTCTCTTTTTTTTGTAACAAAACGCTATTGTCGGAGAAATCGATCTTTGTGAGCGTAACGTACTTGATTTACGTTCCTCTCCAGTTTTAATGCCTCGGTCATTGCTTCTTTCGCACTGTTCCAGATTGATTTCGGTGGCGCTTGAATGTCCATAAACTCCAGATTACCGCCTCGTTTGTTTTGATAAATCAGAAGTTTGTCCGCGTGCACGCGTTCCTCTTCGGACGCTTTCTTAAAATACTCATACAAACCCGATAACGCTACGTCGCTTCTGTCGAAGTAATACGCCTGCAATCAATTGCGTAAAATTGTCGTGACGACAATATCAGGTCGCAATTGTTCATTCATTTATTTGTAATTTAACTTGATTCGACATTTGTTTATACGATAACTTGCTGCGATATAGATTTTGTTTACTATATATACAATAGTCGTTAAAAACTAATTGTAATAATAGATGTGTGGGCGTGTCATTAAAAATAAACATAATAATAATTAAAAAAAAAATTATCTATAGATTATAAAATATTGTTACCAGGAACAGTACGTCAAGGGACACACACGTGTGTGTGTGACGCACATGAATGACGCAACTATATATATCGAATTGCACGGTACATATATACAGCCGGACGAGGGTGAGTGCATGAGGTATGCAACGGGGTGTTTCGATCGCAAATAAAAGCGACAAGTTAAGAGGATCTGATCAATACTTACCATAGACAGGTAGACGTAACTGGCGTATAATTCCAAGTTGATTTGCTTGTTGATCGCGTTTTCGCAATCCGCGTGAAAATTTTGCCGCACCAAACTCATGATTTCGGACGAATGTATCCGCGTCGGCTGGGAGAATGAAAGAACAAAGAATGTTTCAGTAAATTCTTAATTTCGCAGAGTATTCGCGAATCGACTCGTCAAAACGCACGACTTGATCAGTAGTTGCGATGTCTCTTCGCGTTTTAAGGATAACGTCGTCCACATCTGACGCGCTTCGTGGCTTGCTCCAAAATGACGTGGTGGAGGATGTACCTGTATATGACAACAATGCGAGCTACATTGCATGCTCGCGCAGCTTCTACATAGTTTTCCGCGCAAGTTCGGTGCAGGTGTTTCTCTTGTTTATTCAACGGTACAACCAATGGATTTTATGCATGTATAAACTTTGAATAGGAGATACTATTTCTACGCATATTTGTATTTTTCTGTAAGAAACAAAATCACAAATCTTTTCACATCATATCGTTACCGAGTTCACACAGCGGGAATAAAATTCAACCACTTTTACAAAATTGTCCTTTTTGTTGTTGCAATTTACATTTTGACTTTTGATGATATGAATTCTTACGCGTCATTCAAACATATCATGATCGTTTCAAATTTATAAGTTTAATATTTTACGATATAAATTAAGATAAAAGTCAGAAATAAAAAAAAAAGATTTCTCAAAAATTTCCGAAAGAGCGAATTATATTTTCTTGCATATTTTTAGCAAAGAAGTTTTAACCAATATTTAAAAAACATACATAACTTTTTTAAACATGTTCACATGCAGTTTATAATATTATATTAAAAGAAAACTATATTAGAAATGGAAAAAGGAAATAACATTTACCATTATTCTGTGCAGTTTCAATTTATTAAAATCCAAATTGCCAAAACATATTTGCGATGACAACTGCTAGTGTGATGACATACGAAATGACGTACACATATTGTCTTTTATTTTTTTTTTTTTCTGAAAAAAAAAAGAACAAAGCTGTAACTACAATAAGAGGAATATATGTACATTCCTCTTATCATAGTTACTTTTTTTTTCTTTTTTCGTACGTCCGTACATATAAAATAAAAATTTGTTGATCCGTGAATATAAGATAAATTTGTAGATATAAACAATCCGTATAAATCATCTTTTTTCACGTTCTTAATAAATATCGTGTCTCATACAATCTACAATTCGCTGCACAGAGTTTGAAATACGATTTAGGATATAAAAATGTATCCTTGAGCGAGAAAAATATATAATCGCAAGATCTCGAATCAAAACAAAAATGTAAATACTATGACCAGCTGTTGCGTACTATTGTTTAGCTGTTGTCAGTTTTTTTTATTATATTTTATTATATCTTAAACTATAGAGGTTGCATTCCGATATTCACTGCCTACTAAAGATCTATAAAAACCATCAATAAAAACATGTACTATAAATTTCTAATATTGGCAGTGAATATCGGAACGCAGTCAGTCAGAGAAGGTACGAAAATGGATGCGTAAACATTTACACAACAAACTGGCACAGTTATATACATTTATACATACAAAATTCATTATTTATGTAATGAAATTTAAAGTTAGGTTGCTTTCTTATCCTTTGATGGTCTGAAGACGCCACCAACAATAGCGTGATCTCTCTCGTACGGCTCGAGAGTAATTTGTTCTACGGGTACCAGATTTTCTTCTAACAGTTTTTTTCTTTCTAGAGCAAATACTGCTTCCGGTTGTGCGGTCGAATCTACGCAACTTGCCTGAAATCGATTAAGAGTTCTTGTAAATTTTCACATGTCGCATGACAAACCGACAAATATAAGCAAACCAACTGCGCATATCTTACCTTGATAGATATAAGAAAGTGCCCGCCGTTTTTGAGATAATACTGCGCGTTGAATGCAACGATACGAGCCTGATCCGGCTGTGCGACATCCGCGAAGATGGTGTCTACCATTCCTACAAGCATACGGTACTTGAAAGGATGTCGCGCGTCTTCAACTATAGGAATGATATTGTGTCTTTTTTTAGCAACGTCGATTAGATCTCTTCCTGTTCTCTGTGAAAACTCCACTGCGTAAACGATTCCTCCCTGAATATACAAAACATTCGACATATTATTTCTATATATACGTATTGCTTTAATATTGATTTATACATAATGATTTTGTATACACAGTTTTCCTTCCAAAGAAAAACAAACTGATTCTTGCTTATTAAAGATAAATTTAGTTTTCTCAACAGCAGAATTTTTCGTGACTTAAATCATCAATAGCAAGCTTTTTTCACGACTTAAGAGAGTACTGGATGTTGTGCAGTAAATAAAATTAAAAAATAAAGAAATTTAGGTTATAAAAACGTCGGTTTACAGCTCTCTATAGTCGGTATCCAGTACCCTCTCAAGTTCTCTTTTATTCTTCCATTCTCTTCAACAAAAATTGTGCTTAACATGCGTATATAAGATTATGTTCGTTCTACGTATGTACGATCAACAAGAGTGTGGAATGACACCACAAAAAAAGAACTTAAGTGATTAGAGTCTATGAGCTTAAGCCAAGAGATACTCTACCATAATGTATGTGTGTGCGTACACTTATTCTACTCTTCTAGCAAAGAAGGTCTTACTCACCGGACCGACTATATCTGCGACATGAGACACACTAGTGCCTGATGCTGCGCCTAAGTATAGCACTTTACTTCCAGGAGATATATGAATCTTCTCGATCCCCCCGAGAATCGCGGCAGCTAACTTGGATCTGAATGGATTCCACACCCTGTACTCGAGCTGTTCTTCGGGATTTGTATTATCCTATTTCAAACGCACATGATCGTACTATTAGTTAAAACAAATATAATAAAAATAGCAGAATTGTCAATCGATAAGACATAACTTACTTCACATTTGATTCTCTTCTCTCCGTACACAGATATTCCGGGTGCTATACTCATAGTTACTAGTACATCTTCCTTTCCACGAGCAATAAATACTCCTTCATGTCGATGGGGCTCAATAAATACATTCTTTCCTCCTTTGAATCCACCTCCTCCTCTTCCTCCACGGCTGCCACCTCTTGGGCCACCTCTTCCACCACCTCTTGGGCCACCTCTTGGGCCACCTCTTCCACCACCTCTTCCACCACCAAACTGTGGTTTTTCTACACGACCTCCCCCGCGACCAATGCCACGGCCACCTCCACCTACACCACGACCTACTCCTCTACCTCCTCCTCGTGGTCCTCCAAACCCTAATTTTATATTTCAAAAGATTATATTAAAGCATGTAAATAACAAAAATTTCAGCACAGTGGAACCTCATTTATCCGAAACGACTTAAGACCCAATCTCTATTATACGAATCGATAGTCCGTATAATAAAGATTGGGCCTCAGTTATCCGAATTATCTTGTTCCCCGATCGGTTCGGATAAACAAGGTTTCACTGTACAATGTTTATATCAAACTAACTTATATATACAATAAATATACAATCAATAAAAAATAAATATACACAATATTATTAAGAATATAGTAAAAGATATAATTATATAATAAACATATATACAATTTAGAAAAATAATTTTCAAAATTGAGTTTACTTGATTTTTCTCTCCGTTCTATATTAAATAAACACATCAAAAAGTTACGATAAAAATATATAAATCGTACGGATCGTACAATTTATTCAAAACTTTCCAATTACGTAGCGGCGTTATACGAAAATGTTCGGACTTAGATTATACGAAAATGTTCGGACTTAGGTTAAAGTCACCATGGTGGCTAAGCCGCATGCCGCGTGGTCAAACACTGTTTTCTCCACGTGATAAAA
The DNA here is from genome assembly GCF_002006095.1 of Pseudomyrmex gracilis. Lineage (NCBI taxonomy): Eukaryota > Metazoa > Arthropoda > Insecta > Hymenoptera > Formicidae > Pseudomyrmex > Pseudomyrmex gracilis. Next base: position 68,742 of record NW_018020676.1, on the reverse strand, counting down.
AACACACGTTCTTATTTTGGCAAATACCGCGAAAAATTAGCTACAAATCTAAATGAGACAAACAAAAAAACCAGTATCTCGCGAATTCGAGCGGTTTAACTTCCAAAACTTTAACTTTTTCAAAATACATTTCTCTTTCTTGCTGAGATCGAGAACTAATCTTGATCCGAGCGTGTACGTTGTTATCAATAATTATAAAATAAAAGACATTTTATTCATTACCTGGTCTACCCATGACGCGTTAATGTACGTGAAGTAGCGCGAAAAAAATTAGAGATCACAAATTCAGATTAAAACAAAAAATATAATTTGCCCAGTGAACGACAATCCCAAGAGCCGCGTAAATTGTAAGTGAACCGTAAAGCCGGTGCGACCCAGGGATGCCAGATTCCGGCCGCTTGGTAGCATGCAGTAGCATGGAGGGGATGCGCACACAGCTTCATGTCACGGCTCGAAGCTGTGTGCGCATCCCCTCCATGCTACCGCATGCTACCAAGCGGCCGGAATCTGGCATCCCTGGTGCGACCTATATCGCAAATCCTTCTTTTTTCTTTTCCGCGCAGTAACGTTGCGCAGTGAATGTAGCATCTCTACCGGAGTGCGTTCACGCATATGCGCGCATTTATCTACATAGTACACGTCACGTATAGTATAGACAAATGCGCGCATATGCGTAAAACGGAACGCAGCTCCGGATATTATCCCAGCAGACCAAGCTGATTTGCAGCAGCTGATTTGCAGCAATTGAATGTGATTGGCTCTTACTTTTATGGCTAGTCTACAATGGGAGTAGGCAGTATAGAGTAAGATTCTTGGAGTTATTTCATTTTTGTCTATACAAGTAATCATTTCGCGTTTTTTGACACGCGTCCTTTATTGGCTAACAGTAAGGCAGTAGGCAGTGCGAAATGGGAATTGCCAATTTCGTTATTCCCGTCGTTTCTTCACCGAAAAATAGTTTCCTCTCTACTCCTACAACCTTACTACCTTCATTGTAAACTAGCCATTATAGGCCTGGTCGCGCTCTCTGTATATACATACATATAAGCAGAGAGAAGTCTGATATAAGGTTTTGGATATCAAATATACAAGATTTCAAAAAAAAAAAAAAAAATGTCAACCGTTTAAAGATTAGCGGAAAGTTATTTGTACGGAAAAATCTTGTGTATATATAATTAATATATATTATAATTACATAATTTTAATACATATGTGAATGTTGGAATAATACATAAAAATGCAGTTATTTCTGATACTTCCAACATCGAATTATTTGAAGTTTCTGCATCGAAGAAGTCAAATAAAAATTGTCTCCGAGTGTTAAAATACAAAAATCACAAACGAAACTTTCTTTTTAAATGTTTTCCTGAGTTACATCATCTTTTAAATTCTTTCACTAACGCTTCAACCACCAATCCACTCTCCTGTCTCTTCGATCACCCCGCCTCTTTGGTAGCTACACCTTTTGTAAAGCCTGTTCTACAATAAGTCGTATGTCGCTGTCGGATGACGCTAGTCGTTTGTCGACAGTCGGTGATCGGTAGTTATTGCGACAATCGTTCTACAACATTGTCGCAGTCGGATAGGAAAAGAACTTTTTTTCCACTCATCAACTATGAAGAGTCTTTAGAATAGTATGTATGGAGCAACCTTAAATGGTCAGCTGAGCTATATTCGTACAAAAACAAATAAAAACTTTTGTTTATGTCAAGTGAT
>NW_018020676.1:36982-63251 GCF_002006095.1 Pseudomyrmex gracilis | reverse complement strand
TTATCTGGTTCCGGTGTAACTTTTCTCACCGGTTTAAATATCAATGAAGGACTTTTTACGTTTCTAGAATTGGTGTTTAGTACTGATAGTTGCGTATTGCTGCTACTGCTGCTGTAATTGGACATTGTACTAGTAGATCTAGTTGTCATGTCTTCTTCAATAGGATTTGTTTCTAATTCATCTTTTTCTGTTTGCAAAGATNACCCTTCACCTATACATTTTTTATTATATTAAAATGCATAAATATTAAAACAATATTTTGTCTTTTAAATGATATAAACCTTCTAAAGTAGCATCTTCACTATAATTATCAAATACTGTATATCTGTTTATCAATGTGTTAGATGATAAACAACTATTTGTAGCTTCGAATGATGCACTACTTGAATTATTAGTTGACTGGCTCGGCAGCGGAAATGAAGTCTTTGTTCTACAAAAAATGACAAAAAAAATACAAATACATAAAAAAAAAACAAATACATAAAAACTATTATAATAATTTACAACTTACCGTCTATGAGCTAAATGAGGAATCAAAAAAAGCATAGTTTTATATAGTTCCCACTCTTTTGTAGGTGTATACCCAGAACCTGAAGGTGGCAATTTTTGTTTTCTATGTTCTCTGTTAAACATATCTCTCAATGACGACCAACGTTTTTCTATGACATCAGCTACACAGATCATTATGTTATATATTATTTTTAATTTATTTATATATGAATTTAAAATAAATATTACCTGTCATATCCACATCATATAAGGCTTTTAGATTTTCGGACAGATTTTGCCACACTCTTTTTTTTATTGCAACATTTTTATAATTTGCGTCGCTTTTATTATATACACAAGGATTTTCTTTGACAAATTCTATAATTAATTCATCAATAGTTACTGTGACATACGTTGATTCCATATTATTGAAAGTTTTTTAAATGAATTTTAACTTATTTTCAACTTCAATCGTGTCAAATATGTGGAAATAAATAAGGTTAAGCAGTATGGAATGATATATTACTAGAAAAGTCATTAGGTTAGGGTTAGGTAAATGTTTTGTCGTTAGTCGCGAGTCGCCAAAAGATGAAAGTTGGTCATCTTCTGTTACGACAGCGACACTCGACTTACGACAGCTTTCGATGACACGCGCCAGCTCAATACGCATGCGCCCGACATCCGACAGCGACATACGACTTATTGTAGAACAGGCTTAACTGTTCTCTCCTTTCTGTCTTTTTCTTATTTGAATATATATATTTGTCTAGCTCACTCCAAGTGCAGAAAGTAAATGTGGTGCAAACGGGATCGAGTCCGTCAACCTGACAAACGAATCCCCTCTCGAGCCACTTCAATTACATAGCGGGAATTACCTTGCGCGATTCGTTCGTCAGTTTTAAAGTGACGGCAGGAACGGACGGAATTGGACTCGATCGGACCTTGAGAGACTGAGACCGCATGGGACTAGCGATGGCTGAATCAAGATACACGTTGCTGAGTCGTGTGAAGGAACAGGGCGAAGTGGTGCGACAACTGAAAGCAACAAGGGCCAACGCAACGCAGGTACAACATTTTTGCATTCTGCTTCTCTCACCGAATCTTCTTAACTCGCGATCCATGAGACCCGCACACTTTCCTTTCTCTTTGTCTCTTCGTGATCTGCTTCGCGCTTGATTGTCACTCTGATCCATGTCCCTTTCACTTCCTTCCGCGAAATAATGACGAAAGTGCGTTCGATGTCGTTGCACTTGAAAGCGTTACCGTTTTTTGTCTTACTCGATTTCACAGTTTTGCCGTAATCATCTAACATACTTGATTTCGTACTTGGTGGTTTGCACACTTTCTCGAAACTTTCTCGATTTTTGTCGGTATCGTTTTTACATCCGTGTTGGTTTCAGCTGCATTTTTTACGTGTTTTTGTTTTCATTCCTCAAGTTTTAACTTCATATTTGTACGAAAAATGTACAAATGTACAAATGTAGAAACAATTTCCTAAAATAAATATAACATTAGAGAGACCTACTATTTCCAATAGCAGACAAATGATGTAACAGGTCTCTTGCAATGTAGTAGTTGTACTGCATTATATATCAGGTTCAAGGACTAGGTCCTCCTATTTGTTCATCAATGTTTTGGGTCTTTAGAGAGACGTCTCGTTTCTCAGGAATACAGAAAGCAGTCTGATATAAGGGTTGAGTTAGAGAGAGTAAACAATGATTTTGCTGATGTCAGTTATGTAAATGGTTGGTATCCGACGTCCAAAGATACCCAATTGTACAACACCTTGTGTGTCGTCCTTAATGACCTTGCGAGGTGGCCACATCTGAACAGATGGTACATTAACATGAGAAGCTTTACTCAAGAAGAGCGTCTAGCATTTCCTGCTGCGGAAGCGCCATTCACTTCCCTGGCAGAAAAGGTTGAGCAACTAAACACTATTGGCTATATTAGCAAAGATACGCTAGATAAAAAGGTGAGGCAGTCGGTTGCTTGCAAGCAGAGCTGTCATAAGTTATTGCAAGTTATTAATAATGATTTGAAGTGCAAAAACAAAAGATTTCTAGATGATGTACATTTTGTAAAAAAAAGAAAAGAGAAAGATACAAGTGTATCTTAAATTGCATAGCTAATGGCAATAATTAATGGCAGTCCCTTGCTAGCTTGCTTACTGATATTATCTCTGCTGTTTGGACTAGTTTGATAAATCTACATTGAGGGGGCTTTTCTCTTTCATTCTGGTTGCCTTTTAAATCCCTTCATCCACTTACGATGTTACGCCTGATACGCAACAATTCTCTCTCCGTCATACGGAAATACAATCGCAACGTTTCAATGTCCACAACACCACAGGTAGGTACGATACTCTCGGATATTCTTTTTTTACATACAGAATAAGAATGACAGTCTCGTTCCGTGCTTATAAACATTCTGTTCATTTCTTGTTTTAGATAGAACAGGAACTTGCCAAGTTACTGGATCTGAAGGCACAATTGGGAGATGAAAATGGTTGCCCTCACAAACTCATTCTCAAAACGCCTAAAGGCACAAGAGATTACAATCCAGAACAAATGGCAGTGCGATTGGGAGTGTTGGAGAAAATTATAGCAGTATTCAAACGCCACGGTGCTGAAACCATAGATACACCTGTATTCGAGCTGAAGGTAAAAAGTTGCTTACTGAAGTTATAAGAATATTAATTATTTAATATTAATTTTATCCATACTGTATATTGTACTAACTGTTTCTGTTATACAGGAAGTCTTGATGGGTAAATATGGCGAAGACACCAAGCTCATCTACGACCTGAAAGATCAGGGTGGTGAAATTCTTGCACTTCGATATGACCTAACAGTTCCTTTCGCAAGATATTTAGCTATGAGCAAGATATCTTCTATTAAAAGGTATCATATTGCCAAAGTTTACCGAAGAGATAACCCGGCAACGACAAAAGGCAGATATCGAGAATTTTATCAATGTGTAAGCATTATATGCATTACGTACACGATATTTTTAAATTACATGTTATGAGTAATTTCAGCTCTATTGATGATAACTGTTCCAGGATTTTGATATTGCCGGCCAGTACGATCCGATGTTGGCGGATGTGGAATGCATCCGAGTTGTGTCTGAGGCATTGGAGAATCTTGATCTGGGACCGTATTTGATTAAAGTAAACCACAGGTCATTGTTGGACGGTATATTTGCCGTGTGCGGCGTGCCTACGAGCAAGTTTCGTAGTATCTGTTCTGCTGTCGACAAACTAGACAAGAGTCCGTGGGAAGAGGTGAAACAAGAGATGATAAATGAGAAAGGATTGGACGAGCATGTTGCCGACAAAGTCGGCAAGTACGTCTCTCTGTCAGGCGGAGTGGAACTGATAGCCGAACTAAAGAAAGACAAAGAACTAATGAAACAGCCTGCGGCTGTACAAGGCTTGGACGCAATGGAATTGTTACTGAAATATTGTAGCATCTACAGAGTTCTGGATAAGACCAAGTTTGACTTGAGTCTCGCGAGAGGACTCGATTACTACACGGGTATCATTTACGAAGCTGTATTATGTGGTATGTAGTAATTTTGCTTTTCTACAGTTTTTTTTCGTAATTTTTGAAAGCTTTTGTTTGACATAAAATAATTTATATCTACAATTGTTCGCAGGTAACGATATCGAAGTCGGTAGTGTGGCGGGTGGTGGTCGTTATGACAACTTGGTGGGTATGTTCGACAGCAAGAACAAAACTGTGCCTTGCGTTGGCGTTTCATTAGGTGTGGAACGGATATTCAGCGTTATGGAAGCGAAACTGGCGAACAAAGGTAGAAAAATACGCACTACTGAGACCGAAGTGTTTGTGGCGAGTGCGCAGAAGAACTTGCACGAGGAGAGAATGAAGATACTGGTGGATCTGTGGGAAGCCGGACTGAAGGCGGAGCAGTCTTACAAAAGGAACGCGAAGCTTCTGGTACAGTTGCAATTTTGCGAAGAGAACGCTATTCCTCTGGCGATAATCATCGGGGAGAGTGAACTGGCCAAGGGTGAAGTCACGTTGAGAGTCATCTCAACGCGTGAAGAAGCTCGCGTGCCGCGCAACAAACTCGTTGAAGAAATACGAAAACGACTAGAAACATTACCGTAACACATAGTTCTCTTGTATACTTCTCTTCGCAGTCAAAAGAAAATCAACATCAGTACAAGAAAAAATATTTATATTGCATTTAGACTTGTTTTAAACTCGCGCGTTACAAGTTTATTTATTTATTTTTTTTTTTCACGGCGCGAGGTTTCTTTATTATTTCTACGATGAATTGTGTTACCGATGAGCAAGTAAGCTCCGTGTCACTTGCGGACTTAAATTGCCGAAGCACAATAAGTAAATATACTTATTGTTGAAGAAGTGATAGTTACTTTGTATTCTTTGTCACGTGGATTTGTTTCCACGTGAGTAAGCTTTTAACTTTTTGTTTGGATTTTATTTATAGTAATAACACACACATGTATACACACACAGCTTCGAGCAAACCGCTCAGGAAACCAAAAATACATCTTTATAACTTATTTTACAAGAACTTGTCAGTAAAATTGACGTCTCGCACAGCTTGTTCCCTTGATCATATCCGAAAAAAATATTAACTATTAAGATTTAACATGAGATAAGTGTGATCACGCGCGTGAGTGATATAAATATGCAGGTCGCGGTTAGGACTTGAACCGCGATATGAAATGTTAACGCATGAATTATGCAACTTTCATTTTTATTCGATGTAATGTAACAACTACAGACTTCTATAGCTGCGTTTGGCATTTTTTTATAATTATCAATCAGCTTTTATTTAAATGTTTTTTCTTTTTACGGATTTTTATTGTCGCACTGTTATTCCGCTGTATTTATAAATACTCTTTAGCCATCTTCTTCATCCAATCTCTTCAACATATGAAACTATAGCATGTTTACGGTCTAAATTATATAGAAGTCTGTGTAATAACGTCCTCAAATTAAGAAAGGAGTAATTTAGATTTCAGATTTTATAAAGAAAAATGTGATGATATTTTTTTATCACGGTATTTTTTCAATAATTTATTTACGTATATAATATTTTTATCTAAATTTTAATTTACTTAATCTTTTAAGTAAGGAATAATCATTGAGAATAAACATCTTTATATCACAGTCTTTTTGATTTTCTTATCGATTTAAATACTTTACATATCTTGTAATTTATACATACTTAATAATTATCATTTGCCGATTATTTATTTTATGTGAAGTACCTACCTGCGGATTCGACTAGTTTGGCAAATTAAATTACGTCTAAACATATCACTAAAGTTCACTTTCTTAAAAACTCATTGTTCAAAACTTTTTATAAAAGTTCATCGTTATTAAATTACGGTATAAAATTATTATTTGTCCTATCTATAATTATTAAAATACGTATTTTCTCGAAGAGCAAATTTTTTAAGTCCTATAATATAGCATTTCAAAATCGGCACAGAGTAAAATTAATATCATACGATTGTTTACGGATAAAACAACGACGAAAATCGCGTTTCAAACAGGCAAGAGAGATTTACACAACTCTTTTGTTATATAAATGTTTGTCCCGAAATTCAGGAAGAAAAATAGACACATTGCCAAGACCAATATAAATGATGTCATTATGTTTTAGGTGATTTTTCAACTTTGACTTCTTTCAAGTCGACGATGTTATCGTCTCGACTAGACTTCGTCATAGCTCTGTACTGCTCAAAAGGATTGACCGTCGGCTTTTCTATCATCACTTGCAGCAGTGGTTTATACGAGTCTATAGGCACACTGAGCTTTTCGCTTCTCAATCTTGAATAATTTTCGCTACTCAAGGATTTCATTTCTTGGTTCTCCGTTTTAAGCGGGGTCTCATTGACATCAAAATTCGTTTCTTGAACCATTTTATCTAATGCGTCGTTAAAGTTTATCAGTTTCTGCTCGAATGTTTTTTCTTCACACGATACTGGTTTGTAAACTGGTTCGTAAACCGGCATGGAAGTTTTATTGCCTTGAGGATACATTCCGCTCGCTATACTTGAAATTGTTGATGTATTCACCGCCGCGGGCGGGGCGCCGGGAATTTGGAGAATGCAGGACTTAATCGGCACAGTTACGCTTTCCTGTTGATTTTCCCGCTGCGAAGTCTGATCGTTTCGGAAGTTCGGGGAAGCTGTCGCGGAACTTTGTTCATTCCTCAAGGCCATCTCCTCTGCCGGTGACATGATGGTCACCGTTTTCTGATTCGTCTTGCTAACGTCGATAGGTTTGTTGCTGTCAATCGCGAGAGGACTTAGAGGAGTGGGGCTCCTTTCACGTTTATCAGAACGCACGTCGCTGAGACTGAACGCTCTGGTGCGACGACGTAGATTTATCTGACTGATTTGCCGCTGCAACGCACTCGCTTTCCATTTCGGCAGTGGTTTTAACGTCTGTAATGGCGTAGATAAAGGTACGTTGTCAGTAGGACTTGATTGAGCACTGAGCTGCGCGGGTCTTATGGAAAACCGTTGGCCATTGGATGGCTGTTTGATCGGCGACGAAAGTCCTAGCGGTCCTTCCATATTCACGAGCGATTTCTTCGGCGATACGAAAATGAAGGGATCCGTCGAGAGCTCTTGCAGGTCTCTATTGTCTATCTTTGGAGATGATCGTAACTGTAACAAAATTGAATTTTATGACATTTATTTGTATATAAAGAAAATTAGAAAATATAAGCTCTCGAAAATCTTTTTACGAAATTCAGTAACTACGCAACAAAAATATTTTAGAGATAAAACTGATTTGATTTGTTAAAATTTTCGAACAACCAAAGAAGTTTGTAAGCTTACCGACAATCGTGGCGAGCCATAATCGGTCGGCGTGGAAGGACCGATTGGGGTTGGAACCGGCCTCAAGGAAAATCTTCGAGGTCTCACGGCAAGGCTGTCCCTCTTGATGTAGGGTGTAGGCGTGGTGCAGCCGGAAGTACTTTCCGCAGTCTTATAAGACATCCTTCTGCTGGACTGATACGATTGCGTGTCCGTGACGGTATTCTGATTGCTCTGAGTCGCCGAACCAGACGGGTTTTGCGAGAACAGGGTGAACAAACTGGGCAACTTTGGCGGAGTCAGACAGGCCGTTCCTAGTTTTCTTTTCGGCTTGGCGATGTATTCTTCAGGAACTCCCGTTCCCACCCTTGCGTGAAGAGCGGTCAACGCTTTGAGGAAATCCGCCAGGCTTGTTTCTTCCAGCAAATTGTTACCTTCCAGATAAGTCGACAGATTGGCGCCGGTATGCGTGTAATACGGCCTCCTCGTGATCGAGTCGTGTCTGTCGTCCAGATACAACGGTGGCGGACCAAGTGAGTTGTTTTGTTGACCGCTGTCGTCCGCTGTCTCGACTTTATCGACGTTCTTCGTAGTAAAACCAGCATCCGACGATCTCTTGCCCATGAATTGCTTTGTCCATTTGGGAAAGAAGTTTTTGGGCGCGGTGATCGGCAACGCGAGCGACGGGAACTTCCTGTACGGTTTGCTGCTGCCGTCTTTCGAAGGCAGAGTGTCGCGTGCATTCATCATTTCCTGCATCTTGTTCGGCGCCACCGGACCGGACCAAGTCCATTCGGTGCTCGGATTAACGTACTCGTCGTTTGTAGCGTGCAATCGCATCTCGCTGGCTGCTCTCGATCGAGGTCTGGCGAACGGGAATCTCTCGCCACCGATTGTCCATTGAGTAGTGCTGTTGGGCAGACTTTGTTGATCCATTGATTTTCCCGTCAAGTCGGTCTGAGCATCCATTTGTTTCGACTGTTCGTCGTTCTGATCCCATTCGAACTCATCCCGCGGAGGTATGTAACCGAGAATGTTGACCAAGCGCGCTAAAAGTTCTGCCGGCTGCACTATAGCGTGTGCAGCGAACGTAGCGGTTTTGTCTATTCTCTGAAGGTCCGTCTCGGATACCACGCGCGTCAATTGCTCCTATATCAAATAGCATTGTTTTGAGACAAATAAAATAAAAAAAATCCCGTGAAAGTTAATATTCTAAGAGTACTTGCTTACCATTGGTACTACCTCGCTATTAGCGCGTCGTCGTGGATGTGGTGTCAAGTGGTCCGTACATCCACCGATCGCCAACTTACGCAAATCCGGAAAACTGTTGCTGCGCGAGAATTTCGTCGCAGGAACATCGTAATCGTACTCGTCAACATATACTCTCTAATAACAGAGAAAGTAAAAAAGAATGACAAAAACAACGTAATAAAGAAAATAATAATCAAAATATTCTTAATGAAATTCTTTAAAAAAAAAAAAAATAAATAAGTTGGAAAAAATGGAAGAAGAAAAAGAACTGTTTATTCTTATACGAACTCTGTTTTTGCGAAACACGCGAAAGTCGAAAGGACAATCTGGTCAAGAATGCGCAACGCTGAAATATATCTGGGTCAGGTCACTTACTTTGACCTTAGAGAGCTGTAACTCGTTGAAAACGCGACGCAGGTAGTTGACCTCTTTGTTAAACTCGTTCCAAATTTTGCTCTGCGTCTGCTTGAGATTCAACGCCAGTTTGTGCTCGAGCTGCACAATCTTTTTGCTGCGCATACCGCGAGCGATGAACGTCATTATCATGACAATGTAACCCAGTCCAAAGGAGATCCAACAGATCAAAAATATTTTGTACATGATGAAGAATGGACCGCTTCCCTTTGTATTATCTTGGCCTGCGCAATTCAACCAGATATTTATCACACGATCTTAATACAAATTATCTTGATTCACGACACAGGCATGTGGGAGGAAAAAATACTATACTTACGTATCGGAGTTTGCTACTTCTCACGTGTAAGCATGTAAATGAGGAAAAATATTTGACTTATGGTTAAATCAGAGAAACAAGTAAATTCAAAAAGATCTTCTTTCAATTGTGATGAATGTGATAAGAGAGCACACAAGTGTGCGTGTCGTATCACTACCGTCAATCGAGAAAGCTGAAGAAATTTAACGTACGTCACGTCCTCAAGTGGTGTCCGTCGTGTTATCGAACTGATTCAAATGAAATTAATGTTTATAATTTTGTTTTGAATCTTATCGATTACACGTCAAAAAAAAAAAAAAAGAACAAATGTTTCGTGTAGTCCATTTTTTTTACGTCAACTTTCTTTAATCGCAACACGAATATTCATCTCGATAATAATATATTTCGCATTTTTCTATATTTTGATTACGAGTGATATTAATGAATGAATGTGCGAGATGAAATGTACGAGACTTGTGCGGATCACAAAAAGCGGATCTTGATGCGCTTTGAGAAAGCAGAAAAAGAGAGAGAGAGAGAGAGAGAGTGAGTGAGAGAGTAGCGGATCGTCGCGCAGTTACAAATGAAATCTCGTTTGTTATCAATTACATAAAAAAAAATAATAATAATAATAATCGCACACATATTACACGTACATCCGAGAAATCGATAAGATAGGATATTTACCTGCCACGAAATCGCCGAAACCGATGGTTGTGAGCGTGACGAAAGCGTAATAGACGGACTCGTCGTAGCTCCAGCGCTCGTAGTGCATGAATAGAAACGCCGGAAAGAAAATGAACATGATGAAACCCGGTATCAGATACATGAGGATCTGCGCGGCCAGTTCAACCTTGCGCGTTTCAAACGGCGTTGGTTTCTTGGTGCAGTAATCGGGTAACGGCTGGCTGCTCTTGTAGGACTTGTACTTCTTGTGAGCCTTGATAAACACGTGGCTGAAGAATTCGCCCAGCTGCGTCAACAGAATCCCGTTCATCGGGATTCCGATTAAGCCGTAGAAGATCATCAGGATGCGGCTGAGCGTGTTCGTGGGAGCAAGATTGCCGTATCCTGCGGCAGCAAGTGAACGAATGGTCAGATTCAAAATAAAAACCAGCACATGTACACGGAAAACAAAAAAAAAAAGATATTGAATCGACAGCATCAGTTTAATTAAAATATATCCTGTCGATGCAACATCATTAAGAATCTAGATATTTAATTGATCGCATATGCGATTGCACGAACTATATTTATTTTTGTGCAGCCCGTGACGTCGACTTCAATTGAAAAAACTCCATTTTTTTCTGTGTATATTCATAAATGAACAAAATAGATTTCTTTCGTATATGTTCAAGTAAGCGCGTACTAAAGGTTGAAAACGAAAGAACAATATAATTCTGGAGATTCCACTCTACATAAAAAAAAAATAACTTATCTTAAACACGAGTTAGAGTAGAGCTCAAATGATATATACACGAATCTATATCTACGCGATACAAAATGCTCAATCGAAAAATTTCAATCCAACATTCCTACCGATAGTGCTGACAACCGTGTAGGCGAAGTAAAAACTATTATAAAAGTCCCATTGGTAATGATCGACTTCGTCGTCGGTGACGTTGTAGACGGACTTGCCGCAATATTCGGTGAGTATCTGTAGGATTTCGTGTTGGTTGTGATTGGTGGTGGGTATGTAGTGCTGGTGGAGTAATTCTGAAAGAGAGAAATTATATTATTACGTATTTAATTCGAACAGACGCGCGGACGCGTCATCACAAAAGATGACGATCGATCTTAAAAAGTTTATTCCGCTCGCCCGCTCGCGCGCTTATAATCCTATTTCGCCATCCTTTCCGGACGGAGTCACTTCGAGACAATTACTGTAACATTATCTTATCAGCTGATATTTGCCGTTTTAATATTGTCCGTTTACAAACCTTGCCTGGACCTTTCTTCGTGCGTAAGTAGTATATTTTCGTGCGCACAACTTAGCGAATTCTACTAATTGCAAGATACACATTCGCCATGTACATCAGACAGCTGTAAATTTTTGTTACTTACTTGAAGAACATTTTTAGCTTGTGTTATGAGATTTGAAAAGAAACATGTATGAGATTTCACACGTGAGATGCAAAATTAGCATCTTGTATTGAATTTTTGAACTAAATTTCCAATCTCCATGTTTATTAATTTGTTTGAAAAAAAAAATATATATATATATGTATAAATATACATATATTTATATACATCCAGCATATATCGGTTCGTATTGATTCTAATATTTAGTTAAAAAAACACTTGTACTCTCGCGTAAAAAATATTTTATAAATTTTAATTAATTGAAATGTACATTTTTTATCTCTCTTCTTCGTTTTTTGCAATATCGTTGTTTATCTTATGTTAAGTTATCTTAAAGTTATCTTAATTCTCTCTAATTTACACACAAGGAAAAGTACTTGTAACGGGATTATATATATTGTCCAAGTTAATAATAATGTTAAATCGTCGCGATAACAATCACATCGTTGTCTGAAGAAATAAAAAACTGATTAAATAAATTCTGCGTAGAAGAGACAAACATATTAACGTTTATGCGTTCTCTTCAATATAAAACGAAAAAGCCGAACACGGGGAGGAGAACAAATAGGCGCGATATATAAATCGTGAAAACGGATATCGCCGTTTTCGACCGGCAATGATTTTGACAGGAGTGGTTGATGAAAATGATCTCGTAATCTGTAATGGCCCTGCCGATGACACTGACACTGGCCGTCGGGGGCCTATCCGTGTCGGTTCTTTAGCGTGCGACATTGTGATCAACTGTGAGTTATTTAAATAAATGCCCTTTCTTCTCTGGCAAGTCACAACAATAGCGCCCGGGCACGGTCATGCATACAAAACCCAATGACATCGAACAGCCGTGGCGATTTCCCGGCTATTTACGAGTTTGTCAGAAAAGATTCGACGCAATTTTTGCACGATTCATATTTTTAAATTCAACAATCCGTCAAATTCAATTTTAAAAACTCGGAACGACGACCTGCGTCAACAAACTATACAGAAACACGAAGATTCGTGGTTTCGAAGAAATTTTAATTCGATTGTAAAATCGCAATTATAATCAAACATATCGTACGAATTTTGAATACGTTGATCGTCGTACGAATTCGTCAATCGGCAATTTGTCACATAATTGGTTTTTAATTTAATCCCAATTAGCTTAAGATTGATTGACAATAACTGTTTTGCTTTGAAACCCTGAACACGTACTTTCTTAGAAGATGCGCGGCGGAAATTCCGCGGACGTTTTTTGCAACGCTGGACTCGTCTTCTGCGCGCGACCGTGGTCTAAGCATTATTTGCATTATTATCGCCGAAATCTCGAAATGCGTTGCGAATCACCGCGCGCGGAATATAATCAGTATAGCCGATCAATCGCAAACGCGCGAGCGAGCGATGTATTTGTAACTTATATATATTGAGAGATATTTTATAATTGATATTTAAGTGATTTTACACACAATTGATATGTTTGAACGCGTATCAAACTTTGCGATAATTAATAAACACATATACTTCTCAAGGATTTCGCGTTGCAAATTTAATAAACGAGAGTGTGTTGAATAGTTCAATGATGCGCGAGTAGCAAACTGTGCATTGCAAGTGACACGCAATCCCGTTCCTTTCGCGCGTTTTTATGCTATATTCCTCTCGCATTTTAACTTTTTCCTTGCTGTGATGCGCCGACGCATCAAGGAAGCCTGTCAATTAAAACCGATTTTGCAAATCGGAACGCGCTCTTCGTTTTAATTTATATTTCTTTTCGCTATTCTTTTATTTTATTACTACGGCTTATATTTGCGATGAGCTATGAATGCGAGCGTGCGAAAAATGCTTTTGGCGAATTTGTTTGTTCTTTCCCGCGTGCAAACACATCGAAACACAGCAGCTTGTGTCATTACTTGTGTCGTTAAATTTACGAGTATTCATGATTCATCTCTCTCCCAGCTGTTCGAAATTTGTATTATGGATTATCGATTTCAAATTAATCAGAAAGTTCGTGGAAACGCGAAGTAAAATTCGATAAGTTCGCGATCGCCGATCGCGAATGTCATTTCGTTGACGTTCTATCGATCAAGATATCGACGTCGACGTGTTTCGATTCGAGAGTGTCTCCGGGAAATGCTAGTTTAAAAAAAAAAAAAAAAAAAAACTTTAGTTAGTATTGTTCAGGCGATCATCAGCGCAAGACAGAACTGTAGCGATCATCAACGTCGTTGTCATCACATGCTTACCGTGGATCTCCCTGCGCTTGTCCTTGGCTTTCTCTATCTTGTCACGCTCCAAGTCGCTCTCGATGTAAAAGAAGATAGAAGCGCCGAACAACAAGTACGTGAGAAACAACATCAGCAGGACCAGCCATTGCTTCTTGGACATTCTCGTATTGCCGCCGACGTCAATTACTCGGTTGGATCTAGCTGGCGGCAAGACACGTCTGGAGGGTGAGACGATTCCCAGCTCAGCTGATCATCATACTTTTGTTAAAACGGCGTACGGGTGGACGCACTTCCTCGACATGTTTCTCGACGGTGAGGTCATCAGCATCTGATTCGCTCGCTAAAATCGCACTAATGTATCTCCCCACGAAGAGCGGCTTCGTTTTTACGAGTTTCTTGAGCCCGATGATAGTCGTCGTTGTCGTATCAATGTGACGAGCTCTCACCGATGCTTATCAACCGCAACTCGATATCTTCAATTCGTCAGTAGCCTTTTTGTCGATCTAGGCGCTGCGTCGCCATCGTGAATCGCTTCGTCGATAATGAAAAGAACGGATGGCTCTGTCAGGTGCCCGCAAAACTCTGCGACCAAAAAGTCTCGCATGATGATCTCTTTACGATATATATGCGCGCATGATAATTGTTTACGTTTTTATTTAACCGTTTGATCGATCGACCAGGTTTCTCTCTATAGTATAACAGTACAATTCGAAAAGAACTGCGCGAACGTTACGTACGGAAGCCGCGTTTATATCCGGAATGGAAGAGTGTATGTGGGCGCACCTTTGGACGTCGCTTCGAGAGCTACCAAAACCCTTCCTTCAGCGGTGTCGGTTGCGCAATGCGTTCGCTCTCAACCGATGAACACCATATATCCCGCCGACATGCCGATCGCGGATCGGCAATAATAACGATCGATTTTTGTATTTGCTGCAAAGGATGATTTACGGCGTGACGCCACGCGCGCGTGTCTCTCTCTCTCTCGCGCCTCTCTCACATCCCCTTGTCCCGTGACACTCGTGCCGCCGCGCACACGAATTTGCATAAACGCGACAGCTCGGCACAGTACAAAAGTATCTCGGAATTGGCGGAAAGTCATATGAGGTCATATGAGAGAGCGTGTACTTGCGTCACGAAACGAATTTTCGAGTCGATTTGTTTTTTTTTTTTTTTGTTTTCGTAGTCACGATACGTGTCGAAAGAGAGGAATCGATTATTGATCAAACCGATTGAGATATATTTTCGCTTTGAGTTAAAGTGAAAAAATAAGTTCTTTTATTAAAAAATTAGATATTAGTAAATTTGGATGTCGCGCTCGACAAATTGAAAGAGAGTACGGTTAATAAAAATGATAAGAAAAAAAAAATAATGGAATATAACGAATAGCTGTTAAACAATCGAAAGCGACAGACTCGATAATGCGTTCGATTCGCCTTGATCCTCTTATTACGCATCTAGAAAAATATGATTTATGACGTGCGAGAAACGTCTCGACCGTAACATCTTACACGTCGATATCTATTAGCTAATATCGCCGATGTGGACATTGCTTGTTTGTACCTGTCCGAGAAAACTCGCATTTATTATCGCACGCGAGCGGAGGGCTTCGCGCGCAACGCGAAAACATTTCAGAAGTTATAAATTCTCTTTTCGCGCGGGAGAGAGAGAGAGTCTAGACGACGTGAGATATAGTCGGAAAAAGAATAATTCTCCTTCGTAATTTGAATAAAAAATATTTATCGAGAATATTAGAACGCGATAAAACTAGAAAATTCTTTTGTCTTTTTTATCAGCGATAAGACGCGCGTCATCGTCGTCAGATGCGTACCGATGGAGCCTTCGACGATGTTAACAATCATGCATCACGCTAGTATCGATCATCGTCTCTAATTGACGAGATAAATTTGCGACCGCGTTTCACGCACGAAACATTTCCTTTATTTGCGAAACGGCACGAATGACGGTCAGCCCATATCGCATTATTCTTTTCTCAAGTACAGTTTACCAAACCCGCAATTCTTTTGTACGTTCAGCAAAAAAATTACAATTTATTATTTACAAAATGCAGTTACGTTCTATACACGGTTGAGATCAAAGCGAAGTTGTGGAGGTAACAGGTTATGATGTTTTTGTTTTTCTATTTCAACAAAATGATCATTTTTGTCACATCTTTTCGCGCCAATTCATTGCCCCATCAGATCTTCGCGCTCTCAAAATACTCTGTAAATCTATTTTTTTTTTTTTTTTTTTTTTTTTTTTTTTTTTTTGCAATCGATGTCATCACACCTCTCACGATAATAATTACAAATCTAACGCGGAGCGTGTAACTTGGAAGTGTAAACGTCACACTTCGATGTAAGCAGGTTGAAATGATTAGTTGAACACGACGACGTTTTACGACGGCGTTTTAACTCGAATAATTTTATGGCTGTTAACGGTCACTTAACAACTGTTATTATCTTCCATTTACTATACACGTCGTGTCGGTCACAGCTGCGGTTAAAATATGCCGGTACTAATACACGTGCGGCAATTAGTTAACAATTAATATGTACGACAGTACGTCGGAAAAGAAATATGCGAGGTATATTAATCATGTGTTTTTTTTTTGTGTTCTACCTATCGCGAAATTAAATTAACTCTGATCGCGTGTGGTGGAAAAAGATTGAATATATTATACCACGACAAAATTTACGCCCTGATCACGTTAATGAGATCGCGGAGCTAATACACGTTGTTATTTGATTTATATACATATCTAACATCACACGTGTCAATAAAATGTGCGTTAAAAGTTTTTTTTTACGTACAAATCAAAGAGAAAATAAATAAGTAAATTTCTTTATATCTTTTTAGTACATTAAAAAAAAATAATTTTATCATATATAAAAAAATATTCAGTCTGTTAATTGAAAATTAAGGAAAAAATTCTTATCGTAAAAATCAGTTAAAGATTCCGAGATGAATTATATGACTGGGTAAAATAATTGCCCGGATGAAAACAACGTTTGTTTCTTTAAAAATTCAGAGACACGTTTAAAAAAAACTCTGATGTGTCATACCACAAATCATTTCTATTTTTGCGTATTAATTAACAAGAAACACATGCCCGACATAAATCATTGAAATCAATCGAAAAAATGTTTGAAAGTAAACACATCGCGAGACATCAGCGTAGTGTATAGTAATCGTAGTTGTACACGGCGGGAACCGAGATTACATGTGAAAATCGTAATTACTTAGAAACAATTTTTTTTCTGCTCTGCCGCTACTTCAAACGATAACATTACGATTGACGCTGATACGCGCGTTATCTATTATTTTTTCGCATTTCTTGAATTTTTCAATAAAACACTGAGATATAATATACAGGTAGCTGCTTAGATTTAACAATTTACAAGAGAGAGAGATAAATGCGCTCTTATATCTTCTGATTTCAAGTGTCTTTATCGTGAGAAAAAAAAAAAAAACAAGTTTCTGTAACTAAAGAAATTATGTCACTCAACAAATGCAATCCTCGTCAATTTTAACGTCAATACAAACATTGTACATGTTACACACGTTCTGTATATTACATGTAAAATTTAAAAAAATACAAATTGGGTTTTCGTTCACATAAAATTTTATGATTCAACAACATTACACAATATTGTTATTTTTTCGGGGAATAAGATTTGTATCATAAAATGGATATCTAAATCGGAAAACGAGTACATCAAACATGGATTCTCGAAAAAAAAACAGAGCTCGATAACGTTGTTTACATACATAAAAATTGAGAATGCCTTTAAACACTAAATGTCAACGACAGTTAATCCTGAAACATTATTGCCCCTTTATCAGTTTAATCGTTTGATACCTACCTGTCTGGTTCGTTGCATGCTGTTCGAGCTAATCGCACACATCTACCTAAGCCGACGAGACACACTTTACAACGACGTTCGCAAAACTCGAAATCATTTTTGACGAGATTAACAATTCAATGACAGAAATTGGCGATCGTGTTGTCACAAAAAGGCAGGAACGTTATCTGCGAGATTAACGGATCAGCGCGGTCGAGCACTTGGCTGAATAGAGACTATCCGTAATCAAGAGCAGCACTACGCGAAAGATTATCCGGATGGTGGGAGAATCGAAAAGAAGTCCTATGAAGTGCTCGTTGAAAAATTATCTTCCTGAACATTGTGTTATAAAATTAAAATTTAGTAATATAAAAGTCAGTAAAGCAAAGATTTCTTGACATTGAAATTCTCGGAAATACATGAAGACTTTGTGTATTATTACACGCTCTATCTCTTTCCTTATTTCACAAGTTTGGGGATAGAAGCGTGTTAAGAGAACGAGGAAACAGAATTTCAAGGTTCAGGAAGATTATCTTACGATCTGTTTTTAATAGAAGATCAAAGCTATTTCAATCAAAATGCGTAATATTAGTACATTATCTGTTATATTTCCACCATGTTAATAATTTGTTTAATCAACGACTAAACGTTAATTGCAACATAAAGTCTCGTTTTCCGTCTAAGAAAAAACATTCGCGATTTCGTTGAAATAATTATCACTTAGGTCTTAAAAAATAATAGAAAATAAAAAAAGTATGTAAAATATTAAAAAGTTTGGAAGATTATAAACGTATATTTAATTTAAATGGCCAAATTGATAAAGCGACTGCACGGAATGCAGATTTGACTCCTGTGGCCAAGGTGTCTTTTTTTACAATAAATTTTTTTAAATTTTATTCAGAAGAGATAAAATTGGTTGAGTTATTTACAATATATATAAATATATAAATAAATCAATAAATTCTAGAATTATGTAATTTATTTATATATTTATATACAAAGTGCAAAGTAGGTATCTTGGATGAATTTTTGAATTGAACTCAATTTAAAATTTCTGTGTATTAATTGTATTAATGTACACTATTTTTTATTTTTCGTATATTAATTTGTTATAAATAGTCATTTAATATTAGTTTTTTAAAGTTTGAGAAAAATATTGCACCAAACTTGTTTCTATAAAAATTCAGCTATACAAATGTATCTCAAGAAAATGAACTAATGTGAGAAAAGTAAAATGTGATACAAAACAGTATATTTTTTTTCTTGTTATTCTTCTTGGAACATTTGTGCGTAATACAAATGTATCCATCTATATCATACTAAAAGTTTGGCTAGAAGAATTATAAGAACAATACACGAACATATCACATATACAACTACCAATGGACAAAAGATGAAATATATTTTGTCTTTCTCTTTCCTTGCGCACAATAGACACATTTTCGGATAAGGCACTGCCTCCAGTTTGCAGAAAATTACAACATAAAAGTATTAATTAAAAAAAAAAAAAAAAAAAAATTCTTTCAAATCTTACCTTGCTCGCTTGTTCAAAATAAACATTCGACGGAAATAAGAAAATTAAATTTTATTTGTCATAGCTACTATGTAGCTTAATCACTTTCTGACACAGTTCTTTCATCAATTCTGATTCTCGTTCATTTGATTTTGCTCTAAAGAATGGAAAAAACATTACCATGATGATAAATATTCGACGCTCAGAACTTTTCTTTGCGTACATGTCTTTTCTTTCGCGCACTAGTTCCAGGTAAATTCCAAATCTTCGATCTTCATATTTAATCCCTCGAATGTTGCGTCGATGCCAGGATCGTCGAAATTCTCGTCCAGATCGATCTTCTATGTTTAACACATTTCACAAATAGATATATTTTACACATACAAAATGGTTATTACACACAACATATTTAAAATAGATCCGCACAACAAAATGTAAAATACCTGTAATGCGGCAATTTGCAAAGAATCTCCTACTAGTAAGATCTGCGGTTCCTTGTCGTTCACATTGTCGATCACTTTGGAAATTTGAATTTGTTTGTCTTTTCCAAGTAGCTTTTGCTGCGAATTTAATCAAGATCAATTAATTTTGCAAACTACATCTACTAAAATAGTGATAGTATAAAATATTCATCACTGAACGATGAATTTTATCCATGTTGTACTTACAGTTTCTTTCACAATCTTTTTTTGATTTTCACTTTGACTAGATAATTCCAGAGGATTTTGTAAATGATCGGCACCATCGTCGCCATCGAGTAATCCGTGGGCTGTTCTTTTGTGCATTAGCAGCGTACTACTCTGCCGATATCTTCTGGAGCAGAGAGTACATGCGAATGGTCGTAGCGGTGCGTGCACCTAAAATCACATTTTTATAAACATTCAATCAGTATTATTATATTCTTGATCTAAATGACTACCACGCTATTGTTAATAACCAGTGCTTACAAGAACATGTTTATACAGACTAGAATATTCGGTAAATCTTCTCCCACAGTTTTCTACGGAACAAACGTAAGGCTTCTCACCGGAGTGGATTCGTATGTGATTCTTATAATTTGTCGCGCTAGCGAAAGCCTTACCGCACATCGGATGCGTGCATTTGTACGGCCGTTCACCAGTATGTGTCCTTATATGAACCTGATAAAAAAATTTCTTTTAGTTAGAATTTAGTTATTTACTGAAATATTTCAAAACTATACATGTTGATACTATACTAGTACTATATATGTTGATTGTTTAATGTGTGAGTAATCACATACCTTTCTAATATTGCTTGTAGTGAACGATCGACCGCAACCATCGAATGGACACAGAAAGGGACGTTCTCCCGTGTGAGTCCTCACGTGTTTTAACAGGTCGCCGGATGTCTTAAAACTCTTGCTGCATGTTTCGTTTGTGCATTTGTACGGTTTTTCTCCCGTGTGCGTTCGCAAATGTGCTTTTAAACTATAACCGGTCGAAAAGCTTTTTTTACACTTCGGATGCGTACATCTGTACGGCCTTTGACCAGTATGAGAACGTTCATGAACCTAAAAATGAATATTAGAGAATAGAATTAATAAGTTGATGTTAGAAACAAAAAAAAATCAAATTTTTTCATGTTTTTTAATTTAATTTATAAATTTTAATTTACAATTTTGAGAAATTCACTACCTTGAGATGATGAGGTGTGCTGTAAATCTTTGAACACCCTTCTCTGGGACAGGGATATCTAATTTTCACATCAGACAATTTATTGATCACGATCTTAGGATCTTTTTTCTTTAATTTCCCATCTTCAATTTCCCATAAATCTTCATCGACATCCATATGGCTGGCGACCATGTAAGCTGCGCCATTGATGAACTCCACTTGTGAATATGTGTTCTCCACATTTTCAACAGTAGTATCTTCAGTCTGTACAAATGTAGCCGGATCCAGTTCCAGTTGAAGAGTCTTGCCATTACCTAATTCTGGCAAGCTTCTTAACAATATGGTATTTCCATTTTCAAATGTTTGTAATGTTTGGGTTTTAAGATTTGGATCTGTAAACATATTTTGGTTTTCGTAATTAAAAACATGAATAATTACTATCATAAGATTATAAACATTCAAAAAAAAAAAAATAAAAATAATTTATATTGAGATATCGGATAAGAAAACTCACTAACCGATATCACTGAGATTATTTGTAACAAATGCTTGAGTTCCATCAGGCAGTGTGATTGTAGCCATCATTGTGGAAAGCAACTGATCGTCCAATATGAGTTCTTGCACTTGGTCAGGGTCGGTTTCAGTGTCATTATTATTAATCATAACTGACAAACATTCTAATATATCTACAGAATTATCCTAAATCAAACATATATAAATATTAATTAAAAAATATATCAAGAATCATATTTTGTGCAGATAAAAATAAAGTTAAATTATTCGTGGAACTGAAGTGTGTCATCACTCTCGTAATAATCAATTGCTATTATCTTTGTGTACGGAACAGCAGAAACAAAATTTGTTACATAGAGATCACACATCTGTCTCCTTGTACCTCAGACTCCTGCAATATCATTTCCTCTTCTTGCTTCGTAGTGTTATTTGGAAGATCCGTACTTTGCTGCGCCGACATAATCTCCTACGAATCCGCGGCAGCTGCAAACATACATTTCTCGCTGACAAACGTCAGACAAGCAGAGACATCCCTATTACATTATCTTGCTCGCAATTTTATTCCATGTTTGAGCGCGCTAAACAATGCCGCGTATTTTTTATTTTTTTACGCTCAAATCGCACATCAAATGCGCCGATATACACATCGGGGATGGATTGTGTAACTTAACCCCCATAGCGACAATCAATCGTTCGTTGTGCCGTCATATCGAGAGACATTCCCGCGCGCCAATTGATATTTCGCGGGGAACATCGAAACACGCGGCATCGTTCTCCAAGAGAAGCGATGTCGCCGCAAAACACGAGGACTTCGCCATCTTCGAGCCGCGGCCGAGAAGACGAGCAGACGTGTCGTCGCGACGCGCACGAAAATTTTCGCGATGACACGACGCGCAACACATGACACATGCACGCTCGCACGCGATGAATTGAAGTTCTGCCGAATCCCATGTACGCCCAGTTACACCAAAGAATCTTGGGAAATATTACCCATGAACTCGGCCGCCCGCGAAATCCTCTCGCGACTAGGCGCGCAACGGACCGGAAGCACGGCGGCAGCCATCTTGTCGCGCCGAGCGAGCGCGCGCTCCGATTCGAACGTTTGAACGGCCGCGCGCACGAGGCCCGTGAGAACGTGTGTTGAAACGTTTGTAAATTATTTATTATATTTGCGATATCACAGAGAGTCCGACTCGCGCGTTCCGAATGCAAAACCTCGATGACGAGATACCTATCTTTCGCATTGTATGTAATTAAGCAGGATTGATATAATTACATTTCATAAACACTATCAGATCGCATTGCATTTATATACATTGCACGCGCAACGAACAGCGGTAATATTGCAACAAACGCAGATGCGACATGCTCCAATTCGTTGAAATAACGCAATAGTGCGTTTTTTTTTTTCGGCAAACTGCAACTTGCTTAATTTCCTCTTTTCCATTGATAAAAAATGAGCGGAGTGTGTTTTAAATTTCTAACGAGATAAAGGCGCGTTGATTCATGTATAGAAATACGCACATATGCAATAGAACGTTCGTATCGGCGATTCTTTTATTGCAAAAATAGAGAGAACGTCTGTTTCGCAACAATTTCATATATACAATTCCGTGATCGACCCCCGCAGTTACTTCACGTGATTCGTCGTGACCGTGGGGACGAAAAAAAATACGGCGCGTTGCGAGCACATTTCGTAAGCGCTAAATTCGATCGCGGCGAGCGCGATCCCAAGTCAATGATGAAAGTTTTGCTTTGATACGCTAGTCTCGACGGGGAAATAGATAGATCCTCAGTATCTATCTCAGGAACCTCCACAGAAGTTCGAACTACGCAGGTGGGGTACGTATATACGTGGGGGGCTAGAAGGAGGATGCTGAAATTCATGCACACACCGCGGTCGCAACACGTTCTCCATTCGAACTGGATCAGTTCCTAGCCGCATCCACGAGACGTCCCGCCGATTTAGTTAGAATATAGTTGCGAGAGTGCAAAGAGTTCCTTCGCCGATCGTAATTTTGACGATCAATCGCACAATGACGACGGTGGGTGAAGTGATGTACTTTTACCTTTAACAAGAGGAATTTGTGTGTCAGCAGAATATTGCAATCGTTTAACAGTGCATTACATTAGCTGATTGTTCAGTTTGAGTAATTTTTCATAATATATGAGTGCGATTATTACTCTAAATTATGCATAGAGAGTAGTTATGAAATAATATCTCACAAGTCGCGCATTAAATATTTAAAATTTGAGACAATTTTGAGAAGAATATTTATATTTTTTACATAATTTTTCTATAAAATGTAAACTAATGAAGTTTTTTTTCTCGTGTAGATTAAGCAATTTGATAGAAAAATACTGAAAATAATTATATTAATTAAATATTATTTAATAATAATTACATAACACATATATCTAATATATGCAGTATTTAAAATTATAATTTTCATATTTCATTAGTTGATGTTTT
Source organism: Pseudomyrmex gracilis (assembly GCF_002006095.1). NCBI lineage: Eukaryota > Metazoa > Arthropoda > Insecta > Hymenoptera > Formicidae > Pseudomyrmex > Pseudomyrmex gracilis. The sequence goes on along the minus strand of NW_018020676.1, from coordinate 39,712 downwards.
TGCGTAAGTATTATTCGTCACTAAATTGTCTATTTTGTAAAAAAACAAGTTTCACCTTTTTTTTTTCTAAAATTTAATCGTTCCGATATTCAGTTTTATTGTCGGAATATTGTCAGGAATTGTCGGGCGATAATCTATTACAGTGTAAGTGTTACTATGCACATAAGGTTTCCGCGCCGTTGAATCTCAAATGCCGGATTCAAAAGCCGGCCGAGTGTGTTCTCAGGTGAAGGTGAGCGGAAAGGAAGGCGAAAGGGTGGTTTGATACGCATTGCAGAGCTCATGTGTGTATGTACCGAACCTCCTCCTCGAGGACTCGCACACACACACACACACACACATACACACGCGTGTACAAACGTTTCGTCAAGGCGTAGGCGCGCGCGCGTGCTAAAAGTCGTGACGGTGTATAAATGGTACACAGTATACCCGATGGAATGTAGAGATATAATGTAACTATATTGTCGCGACTAAAAAAATATTGTACCTTTCAAAGCGGAATCTTGCTGGGTAGTCCTTATGAGAAAAGTATCTTGTGTTACATGCTCACCAGAAAAAGACAAAATGTTTCGTAAGCAGGTCATCGAAATGACGTAACGCATTTTGACGTTACGTCAAGTTTGTTACGGTGTAGAAAAAAAAATTGGGAGCCACACGTTTCTGAAAATCTGAAAAAAAAAAAGAGTACAATGGATGGAAACTTCGCAATTGTGAGATATCGCGAACAAGAGATGATATTTTTCAAGCTCTCACACCGGTTGGCAAACATTTCTAACCGATGTTGTACGATAAAAAACGGTTTTTTTTTTCTTACACTGTTCTCCCGCGAGTAATAAACTTCAAGTTCGAAGATTGATCTCAAGGATAAGCGTCATGTATTTTTTTCACGTTACGAGATTATGAATTCCGTGTACGTGTCTTTGTACAAGGAATGAAGTTTAGAAACGTACTCTCCTTGACACGTTTCATTAATACATATTTCGTACGGCTATTTTCTGCATCACAGAATGATTCATCAAAAAAAAAAAAAAAAAGAGATTTATCTGTCGTCAAACGTCCGTATCATGACACGTGAAAGACGTTCGTCACCGGCTGCACCTTGAAAATCGAATAGCGCAATTCTCTCTCGGCGAGCAAAACGTGAATTCAATTTAAAATAGGATGTTCATATCACGTTTTGTATAATTTATATATATATGTGTATGCAAATGTAAAAATAGAATTTTACGTATTTAAAATAAAAGAACTCATTGTATTCGCTAACTACATGTGTATCTCATGTGATAATATCACATGGTAATATTCTGAACCGCGCAACACGCAATACAACTCTAGCATCTGAGAAAACTTTCTATAAAAGCAGTATATCGAGTTTCGGTAACTACGCATTGTGGTTTGAACGGTGTAATTTTTTAAATTAAAGGTTATACATTCACGGATATATTTCTAACGCGGTCTGATTGGAAACGCGCGAAGAGTAGAGAAGGCTCCTGGCAACGCTTTGTATTTTTATTTCATTTTAATGAACAATTGATTATCTTGTCAAGAAGAAATAAATTCCAAAGCAATAAAAAAAATTACGTTCTAAAAAAAACTTATACACATGTTAATATAAATTCTCGTTTACATCGCGTTTACAGCAAAAATTTACAATCCAGTTGTAACATATTGCAACATAATCTTGCCGATCCTATCGTGAGCTAAACATTATCTTAATTTCAGATAACAGTGCTGTTATTGCTGTTTCTTGCAATTACGGCGGTCAGTTCTTTGCCGCTCGCTAATGTGCATGTGAAATTTGTGTCGCCCCCTAATGCATATGAGCACAGCGTTACGACAGACGGTTAGGCATCAAATTTGCGCAATAATATGTTTTCTATTGCACTAAGTTGAAATGTTTTAACTCCGTCGCGTTTCTCTTCTCCTCTCCAGGGGATCGCACGGTGGCCCAGAAGTCATTCATTTCGATCGGTCGAAGGAACGCAAGGCGATCGAAGGATCTGGGTGACTATTCTATTTTCACGCGATTGTTTGAATGCGGCCAATTACACGAGCAGCATGAAATATATCATTATTGATAACATATCTTTTTCAATACGTACGTACGTAGCGAGTGAAAATATCACTTACGTTGTATTTTTACTCTTTCGTTTTACAGATTACAATTACAGAACGAATTTACGGCGGAATCACTTACGACAGGCAAGTCCCACGAATGTCGAATCTCTATGGCCTGTCGGGGTTTTCCTACCGCCAATTGACGTTAATGATCTCGGGTACAGTTGGCACGAGGTGCGACGTGGCCACCCCGATATCTTCAAAACGCAAGGTAAAGATTTCACGCGCTTTCCATTCTCGCAATAAAAATCTAGGATCCGTCTTGTATCTTCGTCTTTTGTCTTTTCTACTGTCTTTTACGGTTTGAATAAAATAATATTCCAGGAGAGGATTTAAATCAGTTACTGAAACAGTTAATATTGAGTTAACATTAGGTGTAAAACTTGACAGATTATATATTTGTCAAGTATAAACATATATGTACATATATTTGACAAGTTTTATATTTAAGGTAGTTATTGAGATTTTCAGTCTATTTACAATCTTATTCATATTTGGAATATACATTTTTAAGTAAGCAATCTATCATATTGTTCAATCTCAAAAAGCTCAGCCGTACCAAAAAAAAGATATAAGGCTTTGAAGTTCAGCTTTTTAACACACAAAGCCTAT
>NW_018020676.1:18559-31237 GCF_002006095.1 Pseudomyrmex gracilis | reverse complement strand
GAGAGAGAGAGAGAGAGAGAGAGAGAGAGAGAGAGAGAGAGAGAGAGAGAGCATAAATTATGCAAAATGAGAGATCATGGTTTAAAAAATTCTTAATTGAAATAATAAAATAATAAACGTACATATATCAATAATACAATCAGTACTGCGTCAATGTTCTTTTGAGAAATTGCTTGTGAGAAAATTGACGCGCGCGTTACATTTAAAACAATTAATTATCGAACTAAATAAGATAGAAAGACATATATAAGAGAAGTATATGTAATAAAAATACATCTCTCGAATACGTCTTAATGTGATGCGATTGTTTACGACATGTATTTATACAGAACACTATGTTTCACACGTTCAATCACTTTTAGTTCAATCACAATGAAAAAAGGCCATACTTCTCAGACGAGCCACTGCATTAGATACACAATTATTGTCATTAAAAAGCCATTTGCGACAGTTGTCGTTGTTCCGTTACAGAGGTCCCCGTGACAGAGACACATGTACACTTTTTTGTAATTCCACACGGTATAGGCGCATCTCTCCTCGTTGTCGTCGGGACCTCGTTGAAAGCATAATCTTTGCGTGGCGATACCATATTCTGTATAACACACAATATAACACGTTCCATAGGTTTTGCAGAATATTTTTCCAAGTTTTATATATAAAATAATAAAATATTGAATTATATACATTTATACATAATATTATATGAATAAATAATTACATTTATATTTAATTGTGTAAAAGCTTCTCTTCTGTTATATTCAATCAATAATTTTATCAATAATGTAATAATAATATGTATACTTTTGAAAAACAACAGGTTCTTACAAAAATTTTTATATCTTTTTATTATAAGAGAATAAAAACATTTTCATGCACAGAATAGAAAAAATGGAATAAAAGCCAGATAACTCACCGTTGTTCAAATTTTGACTTTCAATTATTTTTCCGCACCATCCCGAGACACATGGAACAGCGTCTACTCCCTTTTCGACTGCAATTTGCGTAGAATTCATAGTGAAAGGATCCTTACACGAGCCGAGTTCTCCTCTCGATCTACAGCTTACGCATCTTCGAAGAATGCCTGTAACAATACGACGAATGAAACTGTCACTTTTTTATCTGCTTTGTCGTTCGATTGCTATTACATTTGCGTTGCACAATAGAAATAACAAGTTATTATTACGTATTAAAAGTTTTGTTTTCTAGAATTTCTCTACTCTCTTGTCTATGATTCACGTACAATACATTGAAAATTAACACTATGACACTCGACTTAATTTGATAATTTTGTTAATTAAATTTTGTGTACACTATAAAAATATTTTTTTATATTTTACATAGAAATATCGCGGATATATCGTGACCAAATTTCTGAGAAAGTCGTAAACTAGTTGAGAAAGTTCCTCGTGACTCGTGAGATACCGAAAACTCACCAACGCTCTCTTGAAATGTGATTATGCAGAATAGTGCGAGTATCGCCTGAACGCTTGCACGAAATTTCATCCTACTTGATTTCTAATGTCGGTTCAGTCTTCTTATAAAATGACTTCGGTAACTCGCTAATGACTGTAAACAAGAAACCGGGAGCTACGATGAGACACAGCCATTTTGGAACTAAACTATCTGTGGACAGACACGTACGTACGCCTCGTAACTGTCTCTACCAGTTCCCCCTTTCACTTTACTTTAAGGTCATCGTATGCCAAGGAAGATCGGATCAAAGGAACGCGAAGGAAATAGCCGCACGAGGAGTGTTTTCAACCGGCCTTTGTCACGCACAATGTTAATGAGATAACATCATCGTGGCAATAATAAAGATACTTAGAAATACGTAACTGTATAAAAAGGAGAATGAAAAGCAGATGATGAGTAGAAGCGTGCGTTTTATGGCATTATTTCTAAAACAAAAAAAATTAGTTTACGTACAAATACTAAAGATGTACTAGAGATGTATTTTCGCGTCAACATGTTTGTAACTTCGAATATCGAATTTATTCAATTTCTTTTCCAAAAGGATCATTCTGCGATAAAGACAGAAATTTATCTTTTCGTCGACAAACTCTCACCACACCTGCGCAATAGCAGATCGAAGTCAAGAAGATTATAACTCCCAGGTAGCCCAAATGCCGAAAAAAAGCTGTATTGATAATGTAACTTATGTAGATTGTCATTTTATATATTTTTAAATAACTGCGTCACACACACAAACGCGTAACCGACCTTGTGTGAGAAAGCGAGTTTTAGATACGACGACAATTTTCAAACGCATCATGTTAACGTCATCCACGTAACAGGTGTAATTACCTTGTTCCTCTTTAGACACATCTATAAAGAAAATTATATATCCAAGAGATCGCATGCAATCTTATTTCTCGTAAACCGTAAAATCCAATATAAATTACCCGTTAAATAAAGTGTCGAGAAGGTGTCTATCACTATTCGCGCCACCTCATCTTTTTTACGAAATGATCGACCGGTTCCCGGTCGCAAAGTGAGTTTGTCCTTCTTCCAAATTACTTGCGACGCTGTGCTCGATCTGCACACAAGTATTTCATTTTTATTTGAAACATATGCGTTTTTCGGTGAAAAAACTCGGAAAATGGATCACTTAGATTAAATAATACGAGAAAGATTCAGCAGTATCGAATTTTACTCCGGACACGCTACGGCGAGATGCGCGCCCTCGGCGAGAACGTATCTCTTCGCGTATCGGAACTTTTCACCTTTCTTCCGTTTCCTCGCGAGTGGACATTTTTTGCAAGATTCTCTCAAGACGAACTCTGGCAACGATCGCACGGCACGGCTGATGCTGGGAAATTCGGTTTGAAGCAAGATGGATCTAAGAACGTAACAACACCAAGCTCTATTACCTGCGAAAACAATGATTGACATAAGATGCACCGATCGAGAGTTATACTTGCAAGGAAGTTTCGGAGATATTCGGAAAAAACGTATAACAAGAGAATCGTTTCTCTGTGCCATTGTCTAGAACAATTAAAATAATAATAATATTACAATATTATATAATTTAAGATATACTATAATTTTTGAGAAAAGTTAACAATATATATCACTTGCCGAGTTTATGTTGCGCTTCAATCTGCAATAACCTCTGCTGGTCTTAATGCCGCGATAATACACACATTGCTTGCACGGACCCCAGGGACCCCATTCGGATATCACTTGAAGAATCACTCCTTCTTCGCGAATCCTAGCTAAGTCCATCATTTGCGAGACCTGGTGAAAAAAGTTTATTTCCTTGAAAAATCGTAGTTTACAAAAATTTACGTTTAGTTCATCACGAGGTACGTAATGTATAACGCAAATTTGTTAGCTCACCGCAAATCTCATGGTAACGGGTAACAAATACGTTTCGTGATATTTCTCCCATTCAGTTATGTTTCCCTCTTCAACAAATTCGCCGCCGATATCTTTGAGAATTGCTATTTTGGGAAAAGAAGCGAAACAATTCGATTGCAATATAATAAAAAATAAAATTAAAAATGAAATACGTCGTATATGTATATTACGTTCGATTCTGTAGTTGTATTTGTTTTCTTCCTCTTGTCCGTCTTTCCCGTGACATCGATAGATGCCGGCGTCGGTGACCGACGAGAAGTTTTTGATCACCAGACCAAACTCCGGCGTTGTGTAAACTCTGCTGTACGAAACGTTGTTGTTCGTATCCAACTCGACTTCTTTCTCCGATGTTTCTCGATATCGGTCTTGATAGTACCAGATTTTCGATTCGGACTCGTCGCGCTCGTTGCTTTTTTTTTTTTTTTCGGGAAAAATCGAGTTTCCGTCCGACAATACGTTGAAACGTGCATTTTCCACATGTGTGTGTTCCACACAACAAAATGCCATAACAATTAAATATAATTAGCAATATTTTTTATTTACAATTCCGCAGTAATATTTTACAACTCTGTTATTTATAGTTTTAAAATAAATAAACAAAAATTATTTTAATTGCACTCCTGGTTCGACTCCTGGCCGAGGAGTTTTTTTCGCAATATAAATTTAATTTCAATTAGGGGGGTATTTGGGATTTCTCATATAAGAGATGCAAGTATAGCATCCAATATAAATTTTAGAATTGTTAATTTAATTCGAATTTTACGTGTAAAAATTTACATGTGAACACGTATATATGGACATATATACACGTATAATTTCCGCACAACACCTAGCGAATGGCTCCAATGACCGAATATATATTTATTAGTTTAGAAACTACAGAGCCGGAAAAGATTCTTTAATTGTTTAATTGCACAAATTAAGTTTCCATACGTTTCTATACTTTTATTATATTCACATATAAATTTTTCTTACCAGTAACGACATGCTAATATAACAGTTGTTCGATTCTCCGCACTTACGAGCAAATACTCGTCGTTTTCCTCGGACGTAATCAATCTATCTCTATCTCTGCAATACTTATTAACATTTACAAGCGTGCCATCAGTAGCTATGCAATTTGCAAATGTAAAAGACGCTACTGTAATCCAAATAAAATACATAATCAGAGTCAGATTATGTGCCACACGAGTTTATATACAACTGCAACAAATAAATAGAAAATATTAGATAACTAATAAAATCTCTTCGGATGAACATTCAAACCCATAACCTAATCCCTATCGTAACTTTCTTTCTACGCAACGCGTTAATAAATGGCGCGAAAAGAAAATTCGAAGGTGATTCCGCGCGAGCGGCGACTTCTGTGAACGCGGAACGGGAGAACCGGATACGGTCACGCGAGACAGCGGACCGACGAATCACGAAACGGAAATACATACCCATGATGCATCACTGATGTCAACATGGCGGACATGGTTGAAAGTGAGTAAACTTTGAGTTATTTTCGATAAAATTACATGACGAACGACTACAGTGGCGGTCAAAAATCGGGCTCGACAGAATTCGCGTTCCCGATGTACCGATTCGGCGGGACGCGCGCCGTCGTTCGTGTCTGCGACGATTGCAATCGCTGTTTGAACGGTGATCGAGAGCGGATCGGGTTTAAAATTTCAAAAATGACCAACATACGATTCAAGCGGGATGGCCGTGATGTTTGGCCTGGCGATGCTTCGCATCGCAACCGATGGCGAGATATTCGCGTTTCGCGTCATGATGAATCGACCCGCGGTGATTGCGCGATTCCAAATCTCACACTCGCTCGGTTGTTTCACCCGCGCAAATTGTTTACTATTTAGAGTTTGGTTATGTTACGCACTGCCGTCGCACGAATATGGAATATCGTACGCGATTGACGCTCGTGCATCGCTTCAAATCGCTCGCAATCGTCTTACGGATGATTTTGCGCTTTTTGAATTTGTCCCCGCACGGCGTGGAACTGTCCTTGTGAGGAAATAAAAACACATCTGTTTTGCTCTCATCGTGATATTTTGTATTTTTATTTTTATTTTTTTTTTTAATCTACGATAAGATTGTATAAAACTCTCTAATGACGTATATTGAAGTTTAACATGCTTATTTACGTATAATTTTTTAAGTTTTGTGGCAATATGAATTTTTGTGTTTTGCCCCTGAATGTTAGTTCCCATTCTAGTGATATTTTATATTGTTATATACTTGAATTATTTTGTTTTTAGTTTACCACTAGAATAGAAAGTCAAAAATATTTGAATTCTAAGAAAATTATTTTACGTTAATTTGTATGTACACACATGCATCAGATCCAAATAAATTTATCTCAGGTGAATCTACTGCAGAAACGTTGCTATCTATAAAAAATGGTGGATATCCCTTGGTTGATGAGATTAAAACGGAAGTGACAGATGACGATACAATAGAAATGGATGAGCCTAATTCCAATCATTCAATGGATACAGAGGATTGTGAACCAATACCAGAATTGGGACCCGCAGCACTGGGTCTACAAAGGGTAGGATCTCAACCACCTGCCAAGCCTACTCCTCCCACACAGCCAGTGCAGGTTCTAAATCGAAGAGGAATGCCAGCAAGAATCAGGAAGAAGAACAAGTTATTCTACGATGACATATTGATCAATCACCCACATCATAGGTAAATTTCTTTTTTATTATTGTTTTTTTTTCTATAAATAAATTTGTAATTAGTATATGAATTTAAACTTACACGAACGTTATATTAAATGTATAATGTACAATAGAGTTTATATCCGTAGAATCAAGAAAGATTCGAACGATACAAAACAGTCTCCTAAAAAGATATTGCGATCATCACCAATGAAAAGACAGACCAAGATATCAACAGAACCGAAAAAAAATACAGCTATATCTTCACCAGCACGAACAACTCCTGTGACTACTCCGATGGAACAAGAGAAAGAACCTGAGGACACAAAGCATCCCATCATACCATCGGACAATAAAATAGAAGAAAGAAATGGAATGAAACTGAGAAATATGTTAAAACTACCAAAGGCACATAAATGGATTTGTTACGAGTTCTTCTACAGCAATATCGACAAGTATACAAATAACGTTAAATATCACAAGTATACTAAAAAAAATTGTCAATCTTACATACATTTTTCACGATCTTTTGTATTTCTGTTACAGAGTGTTGTTTGAAGGCGATAATGACTTCATGGTGTGCTTAAAAGAATCGTTTCCGCAATTGAAAACTCGCAATCTCACTCGTGTGGAATGGTGTAAAATCAGGAGAATGATGGGCAAACCACGTAGGTGTTCCCAGTCGTTCTTTGAAGAGGAAAGACGCGAGTTGGAGAGGAAAAGACAGAAGATACGATTGCTACAACAGAGAAAAACAGCGGATATAAGTCACTTCAAGGATCTGCCACCTGAAATACCGCTGCAATTGGTAATCGGTACAAAAGTCACGGCGAGATTGAGAAAACCTCAGGACGGTCTCTATACAGGCAGCATCGATGGCGTCGATACTAGCAACAACACTTACAGAATTACATTTGCAAAGCCTGGACTTGGAACGCACAGTGTCCCCGATTACGAAGTTTTAGTAAGTTATCTTGGTCTTCTCAGTGTTTATCAAATGTTTATCAAGTTTACGCTCGTTTTAATATAAAATTTTGCTTCGTCCAGTCAAACGAAATACCAGAAACCATAAGCGTCGCATCGTTCGCCAAGAAATTCCGGCCACAGACTCTACGGTACATAGCATCGCCACCGTACACGATGAAGTTGTCCCCGCGATCGATGAAGCTGTCGAACGACCCTTTGATATCCAACGCTTCTATGTGCATACCAAAGAAACCACAGATTGGTGGCACACTGAATGGTTATCCGTTGAAGTTACTCGAACTTATGGTAAAGGTGAACAAAATATTAACATCGAAGAAGACCAAAATCAAGAAATTAAGGGAAATGAATGGCGAGGCTGAGAAAAAGCGCTCTTTCGGAGAATCATTTTCTCCTGATTTCGAAAGAAGATACGCAGGGTAAACTTAGCTATTTAAGTCAAACATTACTATTTAGAAAATTTATAGTATGCACATTATTTGAGAGATACTCAATATGTAATAAATCCAAGTTCTTATAATCGTTTTTCTTTTTTAGAATTGTTGTTGAATTAGAAAGAATGAACGGAGCTCTTCAAGATTTTTTGAACGACATACAAGAGTTGTGTCAGGAAATGGCACCCGAGCCCAGCGTAGCGGCTATGCTGGCACCGTCGCATCTTCGAGAAAAGTGTCGGCAGGAGGCGGCGGATTTGGTTGCTAGAAATAACATGCTAAACGATAGAGCGCCTGGGAAAATGAATCAACTAGTAACGGATCTGACTGCGTTGATGTTACAAGTAAAGGTAAAGCAAATCGATATAATGGATATAAAAATTCACTTTATGTGGATTCTTGATATACTTGAGACTATTGTTTTTTTGTACCGCAGAGCTTGTCAGATTCCGATCAAAATGCGTACGAACTGAAGGTGTTACAAGGTACCATGGAACAGATTAGATCGAAGCTCACTCCGCAAAATCAACAAGTATTTCAGAACTGCGTGGAAATTCACATGCAGCACATTCAGCTGGGCCTAGGGCAGATGGGTGCTTTAACGCCGTTTATGGCTCAAAGAACCTGAAAAGAAGACGAAAGTACTATCGTATAAGTGTTCTCACACAGATATATAATTGACGAACGATGAAGACGGTCACGATTTTTTATACGATATATAAAAAACTAACTTTATTTTCTCATCGTGTATAGTTCACATTATCACGTAAATCATGTCTCTAAGGAATACAATAGAGTTTAAGCAGTTTATGTGTTAGTTTTGTATATATCACGGGATATATACATGTATATATATCTCCGAATTTTTCTCTTGTGTTCTCTTCTTGATTTCGTAGTATATATTCGTAAAAATATTTGAGACAAAATCGGTATATTGTTAAATATTAAACGTTAGACACCTAAGAGAATGTTCATGTTTCAGATTTTTACATGCTAGGTGTATAATTCTATTATAAGCATAACACAAACTACAATCGATTCTGTAATGTAACAGTACAATGTGCTAATATATATATATATAGTGAAAAAATTAAATTTATTCAAATATAAAGAAATTGGCTAGTGTAATTGTGGTGAGTTTATATAAATAATATATATAATAATATAATATAATTTGCGTGTGTGTATCAAGACAAGTGCAAACGTAACTTAAGAATTTAATTCACTTATGAGAGGTTTAATAATTGCACAAATTGAACATTTTTTAAATGATTACGTCTGGAAAGTCACTTGACACTAGTTATTTTTTATCTTTAGGTCATTATATTCTCCTTATTAGTCATTTATATTTCTCCTTATACATATATTTATATAGTATATAATCCAAAGAAAATATACTTTTTATCAACAAAAAGAAAGGAGAACTTTGAAGTAAAAAACATCGCTAAAAATATATCTACGTAATGTATAATAAATGTACAAGAAAACTGATAGTAAAAGATTGATAATTTATAATGCTCTGCAAATCGTAAACTGATAATGTATCTCCTTATTCCGAATTTTTATCAATTATTAAATGTTCTAAATAATGCACACACTTTTACTTTTCAATATAAGTTACATCAAATGTGTTCAATACAACATATATTTTTACGTGGCGTATGTGCAATGTTTATATTCTTTTATTCTTATTATTTCTCAAAAATAATGATTTATATAATTTTTTTATAGATCAAAACATCTAGTATTTTTTTTCCATAAAAAGATCAACATGACAAATATTGAATAAATTTCGTGTGTATGTAATTACGACTCTACCACTTCAAGTTAATTTTAGCACAGACAGTATATTCTATATTTATGTAACCTATTCTACATTTACGTATCTTTACTATGTACATACATCTTTGCAATGTATCCTTATTACAGCTTATTGATTACAGTAACATTGTTTTATTTCGAAGTGTCACGTATAAACAAACTGAGACATTTCAAATTTAATTAAATCGTACCTCTCTTATCAGACGAATCTAATAAGAAAGTAACGTTAATTACACTTTTTTGTACAAATGGTTTTATATGAGATAACACACTTTACGATAGACTCCTGACACAAGAACATCCGACGATAAAAATTTTGTCTAACACTTAAGTTTGTCTTTCACCGCGTTACGATGCAAGCGTGTATGATGTAATGGCTGTGTCTGCGCAAGCTTAAACAATGCTGCCAAGGGAGTCAATATTTTGATTTTTTCATAAGATCTTCATTTCTCTAATCTCAACAAATCTTTTCAATTCGCTTATGTCAAGAATCTACTGTGATCGTGTTCCAAAATTTATTGCCAGTACTAAGAATGTATAATATACGTAATGTGAACTATAGACTTTTAGTGCTGACAATAAAATATCGGAACGCAGCCTGCGTGTTATCAACCAAGACTTTATCGGAAGAGCTTCTCTAGATCTTCTTTACCTCAAATTATTCATGATTGTGTTGAAATATCATGTTTTTTTTTCTGATCGTCATGAGTTTTGTCAGAATAAATAAGGTTCAAGAGCAAGACTCTTATAGTAGTTAATAACGATGAGGAAATATGTCTGCAGAACTTTGCACATTTACAAGTATATATATATATATATATATTTAATTTATCGTTTATTTTTTATGTTTATTCAATGTTTCAAGTAGTTCGTCCGCAGCCTCACTAGTTTTCACTCTCAACAACACTGGAACTGGCGGCGGCGTTGAATCGGGCAACGGCAGGCAGACCAACATTATCGTGTTCTTATTCATAAGCTTAGTTGGAATGCTTGAAGTCAACAACGTGTTGAGTAATAAGTTACCCAGAGAAGTGTCGGCGCGTACTATTAATTGCATCTTTCCGTTCGGAGTCGGTTTCAAATACAACATCCCGACACCTCTATCGCTATAATTGCCATCTTTCTTCACAAAGACCTTACATCTGAATAAGAAGAAACACGCGTTATCATGTGCATAAAATTCAATGTTTATCATTTTATAATGATAAAAGAAAATTAACAAAACATACCTTTGTTCGTAAATAGCACCTTCTTCAGTTACCGGCTTGAAGTCAGGTTTCGGCGGTTCTTCATCGTCATCATCTTTGTTTTCACTCTCCCCTTTGTCCTCGGAATCTTGTACCTCTGATTTGACCGATTGAGGAGCAAATGTGAATGGCTTCGCACTGATTAATTGTAAAAATACATATACATATATGTGTCGACCTTAATAAATAGCACGAAGCATCGTAAAAAAAATTAAACGGAAAGATTACCCTCCAAAACTAAATCCAGCAGTCACATTGTTGGTGGAACTCTGTCCAAAGCTGAAAGTGGAAATCGGAAAGGTGGGAGCTACCGGCTTTGTTTTAGGCTTCCCTTCCTCCTCGTCCGGTTTTTTGTCCTCCGAAACAGAAGGTTTGTTTAAAAATGGATTACTTTCCACATTTGCGTTGCCAAAAATATTTTTACTAGCGACGTTCGATTCTGTGTTTCCGAAAATAGATTTATTTTTCTCAGTAGTATTATCTGTACTACTGCCAAATACAAACTTTTGTTGTTCTGAATTACCAAATATTGATTTGGTACTCGCAACATTGGAGAATATTGATTTCTCCGGCGGTTTGAAATCCGCTGCTGGGGTTGAAACAGCAGTCTTTATATTGGCGAGCGAGTTACCGAACGGAGAACTGTCAGGTTTGTTTTTGTTCGTATCTTTCTTGTCGTCGTTTGTCGCGGTTTGTGCTGCGAGTTCCGAAGCATGCGGGGTCTGAGGTTTAGCGCTTTCCTCTTTTGACGTGATCTCCTTCAAATATTTCTCGTAATCTCTAAATATCGGAGTTAATATGCAATACGGATTCTTATCTACGTGAACCTTTATCCATGAGGCTACACTTTCATTCAGTCCTTTCAGTTTTGCGTAATAACTCGAAGAGTGAGTCTTTGTTTTTTCATTTTCTTCCTCTTTTGTCGGTGGTTTTTTGCTTGTACTTGTGCTCGATATTACTTCTACATCAACAATATCATCATCTTTGTCTTTGTCAGTTTTCGAGATCTTAGAAGCACCATTGGTTGCAATATTCTTACTGCCTGTGTACGAACTGGTCATTAGTGCAGAAGTACTCGTGCTGGTGCTCGTATTAGCTAGAAAACTAAATGGAGACGTATTTGTTACAGGAGTAGTTTTGAAACCTGTAAATGTTCCAAATGCACTCTTAGTGGCTCCTTCCTGAAATTTATCAAATCGATTGGCAATAAAACTGAAGGATAGGATATACATATGTGTGTATGTGTGTGTTCTGCTTATATTTAGAAGTTTAAAAAATATCTAATATTTACTTACATCATTACTTTGTGGCAACCGACGTCTGGCTGTTTTAAAGACTCTTTTCTCAAGTACATCATTAGATGCTTTTACAAATGTGCCCACTTCCTCTGGTTCATGTTCTTCGTTCCAGTTGTCATGATTCAAATCTGTTGTTGCTGATCTTTTAGCCGACATTTCTGTTACCTGTTATACTTTTTGTGTACAAAGAAAGAAGTTGCACATTAACAACGTATTACACGACAAAATATTAATTTATATACATACATAAATACACGTATGTTTATACACAAAAAGCTCAACGTTTTAAATGTTCGGTACAATTGAATTTTTCAAATAAATAAGATCAATATTATGTTTATTACTCACATACAATCAAAAACAATATAATTAATAAATTATAACACGCACTTTCGACGAACGAAACGGTAATGTCGGAGCAGGTTATGTGTCTCGAATAATAATCTCAAGTTATCCAATCACACCTCACGTTCAGTCAGAAATTTATCGCGGGATGTCGTTTAATTCTTGCAACGATCGAGCAAAACTCAGGAACGAGAAACGCCATATAATCTCGCGGCCGCGCGAACAACGAATAACATCGATTTTTTACATAGCCCTTACCTCTGAAATCGAACAAATTGAAACAAGTTTGCCGCGGCATTCGGCAAACAGCGGCAAATCTCATATGCGGATCTTTCGGGCAGGGATTAGGGCAGTGTTCCGATATTGGAGAGGCTGTACGCGCATGCGCGACGAATTCCGAGAGAATCCAGTAACGTATCTATGAAGATGCGCGGTAGTTTTAGCGGGAGGCTAGCTAAAGGGAGATAACTTAAATATAACTTTTTTATTTGTTATAACATATTTTATTTTTATATATAAAACTTGG